>NW_020455655.1:4551905-4566355 GCF_003342845.1 Nothoprocta perdicaria
AAAAAAAAAAAAAAGAAAAAGAAAAAGAAAAAAAGAGGAAAAAATCCTCCTAAAAAAGCAAAAAGCTAAAGAAGTAGTAAGGAAAAGTTCTTAAAAATACTGACTGTGTCAACAGAGAAAGTTAGTTATTATGCAGGAAATACCTACCTAATTAACCTGCTCTAAAGCAAAAGCCCAATCCTGCATTTTTAGCCCATTGCAAAGTTCTGCTGACTTAATACAATCCTAAGCGCCCTGAAACTGGCCTTCTTTCTTAAAARCCATAAATACAGAGTTTAAAACAATGTAAGACAATGTGAACCTTACCAACCACCTAAAAATGTTACTACTAATAATTGTGTAGACTGAAATGTCTAACAAAGATCGTGTGGCCATTAACAGAAATCTGAATGTGATTTCATTGAAGGACTTGAGCAGATTCTGCCAAGGAGTGAGAGGCTGCAGCTGCAGGGAGCCCAGCAGACCGTCCTCAGGCAGCTACATGTGAGATAGCTCCTTGCTCTGTTGACGCCAAAGTAGAGCAGTTCTACGTGAATTAAATGCACCAACATTTTCAGCCATTGAGACTCAAGGCTTAATATTTGAGTATTATTAAGTAGATGAATAATTTTTGCTCATTCAGCTGTTAATAGTATATTATTACCAATCTTCAGAAGCAAAGGTGCCCAAGGTAGCAATACATGGGGCGTACGCTGAGACTGCCCCGAGCACTGCTGCAGGAAGTGATGCACAAGCATTGCTTCTGTAATTCCAGAGATCTTTTAGGCATAGCAATTTGTGAAACCTAAAATACAGTAAAAACARATGAAAGAGTAAAAGAAATCAAGACATTTCATTATCTCATAATTTGAAGTGCTTTCTGTTATTATTTATTCAATTTATTAGGTGGGCATCTTTAAATGAGGTGGTTTTCAGAGTGTAKTTCATATATGTCTTTACCATACCTACTTACCAACAGAAGAGAGATTTTTATAAGAAAACGGGAAGAAAGTTAAGCTCATTGTTTTCTGCTAATTTTCTTTTGAGCTTCCATTGCAATCTCATTCAAACTGAGGCTGCACTGCTCTAAGGAATGATGTACAGAATGAGATTCTGTGTGTTCTGCGTCACCCAGCAGCCAATTAGAGCACTAAATCACCTTGTGAAAGAAAAGCGTTCTGTTATGCTTCCCATAATACACAGAGGCAAAAATTAGCCCAAAAGTTTCAGACCTTTTTTTTGTACTCTGAGGCCAATTAATCTAACTAGATGAAAAAATGACAGAGGAATAGACCTTCAAACTGAGCTCTTAAGTTTTCAGAGTGAAGTTCATCCCTAGAACAGTGCTGCTATACCCAGTGAGAGGGCCTTAATAAATGAGAAGTTCTTGTCTGCTCAGTTGTTCATTCCCCCAGCAAACCCACTTCACATCTCTTGCTTCACAAGCTCCTTTATTTCTTTTTACAGCAAACCACAGTGTGTAGATAGAGGTTTGTAGATCCCTCTTAACACAGCCCACAGAGCACCTATGACTACATCTCACCCATCAGGCAATGATTAGCRAAAATCCATGAAATGAAATGTGACTTTGTAGAGCTTCCCAGTGACGTAACTGAAATAGGAAGCAAAACCAAGTTTCATCATTGAAACAACTGGAGTAATTTCTAGGCCTAAGGTACTGTTCAGTTCCAATGTAAAGTGTGAAAGGCTCCCACTTTTCTAGGAGCAGAGCTGTTCCAGACGTGGATGGCAAGAAGCATCGTGTTCAGTTGTTCAGGAGATGTTCTGATCCGTAGTAATTTCAGTGCTGTAAGGAACATGGACTATTAAGTAGGCAGTAGAACTTGGCTCACTCACATCGCTTGTTCAAAGCACCGATGTATATTACTAAAATTTGTAAATTAGTAAGTTGCCAAGCAGTGTGGCCCGTTTTTACAATTTTCCCATGAGTGGTAATGATACTTGATGTTTTCTTAAAGTCTTCTCCTGCGGGCTAGTGAGCAGATGCAAACTTTGGTTTCCATCAAAAAAATATTCTAACCTTTATGGTTAGAGATAAAACATGAAAACATGAGCCAACTGAACCCTACAGTATCAAAAACCAGAAGGCAAATAAGTGGAGCCCCAAATTTATTTATTTATTTTTTTGTAGATCTGGCAAGTGTCAAGTTAATCTTTTGATATTTGATGGACCACTTTATGCTTTTTAAACACCTGTAGTTAGCAATATTGAACTGGCACAGTATGAAACAGAAGAGCACTCCAAATATCATTGTACCAGATCCTGATTCTGCAAGTCGATAAACACCATCCAGTGGGAGCTTACGGCGCTGTGCAAGTTTGAACCTCTATTTAATAGATGCAGTTTAATATTAATTATTTATTAAAATAYAGTGTAAAATATTCCTCTTTTTTTTTCCTATGTAAAATTAAAGTAGTCCTTGTGTAATGTGAGCCATGAGCACAGGTCTCTAATTTAGCATGGTACACAATTACAGTTAAGCACGTGTGAAAATGCTGAATCAGCTTTTTTCTTCTCTTTGCTCTGAAGCAGGGAAAAATCTCAAAGATTATTTAAGAATTTCATTCTCTTCTTCATTTAGGAACAAAATATGCCAAAAATAAAAGGACAGCGAGGTCCAAAAGTGTTGGAGGCATAAATCTTCAAAGCCTTTCAGAACTTGGCTTATTGTACGCAAAAGATTCTCAAACTCCTCAGAATACATCCATGAATAAATTTATGAAATAAAAACCTGTATCAAGGTTCAGAATTGTGCAGTAATGAAGTGACATTTGTAGCAGATTTGGTTTCTGGGGCTCGTTGACCTAGTAGAATATGGCTCATATTCCTTCAGGACTGTTGCAAGCAAGTGGGTTAAAACTTTGCGTCTGCCAGAATACAGGATTAGACAAATTGGCAGGTGGTAATAGATTCAGAAGTTAAAAGGAAGCAAACTGAGCAGCAGGATAAAATCAGGGCAAGGTAATTAACATTCTGTTTATATTTTCAAAGAAGAAACAACAGGAAAAGAACAGATGCCGGTGCAGATCTGTGGACACTCCCAGGAATTTTTTGCTCTAGGTGAAACAGTAAGAACTGCCCAGAAGCTGTGGGACTCAGCTGGCCACGCTGGGGAAAGAGGCTGGATTGCACCAAGAGGCAGGAGGCAGAGAAGGGAGTCGTTCAATACACACGGTTGCTTCCTGCGCAGAACCATTTCCCAGCTCCAGATACGCTTGTGGAAAAAAAAGATCACCAGGGAACAACTYGAATTTAGAAATTATAATATAAATTAAAAGTGATATCAGAGCTATTGGGAGTTTGTTTAGTAAGGCAGATTTTAGTCTGGCGTCGTAGCCTAACACACCCGAAGACATAGAGACAGCCCAGGAGCTACAGGGAACAGCACAACAGTCGTGCAGCAGTCAGTCATGTTGTAAAATACCACGTGGGGCACATGGCAGAGAGCAGAGCTGCTTTTGCCCACAGTACCTACTGCCAGCACCACGGTTGCTCAGGGGCTCATGCACCACTCTAATGAATATCAAAATAGGTATGAAAAGGTGTTTCTGGGCCCTTCTATAGGAAAGATAAACCAGATATAAAATGCTGGCCCCGGTGAAAGCTGTTGCAAAATTCCCAGCAATGCTAAGATGGACCAGATCACTAGCGATTATCCASTTGTGAGCTGCTTTTCTCTAGTCAGCTAAACTGTTCAGCTTAACCCTGTGTGATCTAGTGATTGCTGAAATCCAGGTACGTTTGGGTTTTTTTTCAGTAATCCCAGGAAGCTGTGGAACATGCCCTTGTTTGGGACCCCAACTTTCAACAGGCAAGAATTGCCCATGATCATGATTTCCACTTCTACACAATTAGTATTCAAATAATTCCATTAGCTTCTTTGAATTGTACCAGTAGTTCTTTTTAGAGCTGTAAATATAACAAGTGAATTTAGCCATCTAGAGGTAGCTTCATGCAGAGAGAAAGGGAAATCCTCATTGCTCTTTTCCTGTGGCATGATTCATATGATTACCTCTGCTTCAAAACCTAAAAAAATAAAAATCCAAAAGTTGAGATATCAGCAAACGGAAATGTCAAAGCCAAAATACTTTCCAAAATTGTCTCTGTGTGCTCAAATGGTAGAAATTTAACCAGCAATTTCACGTACATTTAGGATGAAGCTGTGAACGAGAGGCGTGTGGGTGATAGAGAGCGGGGCTCCCCGTGAGGTGGCCGGTGTCACCGCTGGTGARGCCTCGAGAGAAGTTTAATCCACGTATTGGTTGTTAATTTCTGAGTGAGACCAATTCTGTGTCTCAGTCCYTTCGCTGGTGATGTAGGAATAATATTCCCTTATTTCCTAATGGGTTAAATACCACCACGTCCGCAGGTTTGTGAAGTGCTTTGTAATAATTCAGTATCAGAATTGCAAAGTAAAACATGTTCTAAATATAAGGTAATAAAAGCCAGAGTCTTTCACGTAATGTCGGGAATAGCAAATGTTGCTCATTTTGGAGCTAGATTTTCATACCATCCGATTTCAAATATACATCCAATGCTACTGTAGTGTCATCTCGAGTTTCTTAAGGCCATATTAATCTGCTTGCAATGATAGGAACTCTGTGCTGGTGGCACTCGCAACAGGCATTTATTTTACATGAACAGCTTTGGGTGTTAAGGCTGCAATATGCTCTGCTCATGTCTTTCCTTTGTGTTGTGTTAGGTGGTAAAAGAGCTAGAAATATTTCAGGACTTCTCAACTACATATTTAAAAGTGMGTTATGAACCTTTTATAGTGTTTTTTCTTTTTTCCTGAGATGGTGATGGTTATGGGGTTTTTCAAGTTTTCCAATTTTCTTCTAAGAAAAAAAGAGGTTTACATTTTTGGAAGCCAGCGTCTATCACATTCCTTTTACATGACATTTATATTGCAAATTCKTTCTTAATAATTGTCCTGTGTTGTTTCTTTAAGAGTATTATCTTGTTTTTATTTRGAATTTTATCAACTTGTTCTTATGTGCATTGTACATAATTCTAGTTTGTGTTAAATGGTGGCAGAAAAATATTTTATTGAAATCAAGTTTTGCTGCCCTAGTATTGCGAYGTCATCATCTGTGTATCTCAAAGTCAGTTCCTTCTACCCAGTGACCTCCTTATCCCATGGAAAGTTTCCCTAAGCTTAGAAATAACATTTCACAGTCAGGATGTGTGAGCTCTAACTTTTATTTTTCATTTTTTTTCTTAAAGATTAAGTGTTTTAATCTAGTTGCTTGTGTATTCTTTCAATTTATTTGTGTTTRAAGCAAGGCTCAGGTAATAATAAATCCTAGTTTATCAGCAGACCGTAGGTGAATTGTCATTTTTCTTTTCCTAAACCTTTAAAAAGAATTTTAAAATAAAATTTCATTTAAATATAGAATCTCAAGCTATTATCCTAAAACATAAGAAGTAGATTTAAAGGACATTTTCCCAGCTTAAACTGGCTGTGTAACAACAGGCAGAATATACTTAAGTCTGTAAATTGGAAGGGAATCAGTGGAAACCAACTGATTTATGCCTGTATAAAGCAGATATACTGGAGTTCATAAATAATCCCCGGGTCCTTTTTGATTGTTCTAACAGGCTAATTTTAGGAATCTGTGCATCAGCCAACAGGAGCAAGGGCTCTGTAATATTAAATTGATAGAGATCACCTGGTACTCCTGGCACTTGCAAACCACTTAATTTAGGGAAACTAAATTTTGGCACGGACAGGACTCCACCTCACATAATGACAAAATGCCCAATCCGCCACTGCAGAAGTGTTGCTAAAGAAGGAGGGTGTTTTAAGACATTTGGGAAAATTGCAAACAGCCTCCATGACTCTGCAGGCTACCCCTACTGGAGGGCGGTAATTCCTTTTCCGACCCACACTTCTCTCTTGCTCCTAGGGGTCTGATCAAGGCACAAGGACAGCTCCATTCTCCTGTATTTTTTGCTAGCTGTACCTACACTTTCAAACCCTTTATAACCCATACACAGGTTATACAGTTAATAGATGTCTTTCAGAAATTTAGCTGTTTAGCTCAGATATGAATTGGTGTAGACTGTGACTTGTCACCTTTCTCTCGGGCCTCTTGAACCTTCATCTGCTCAGTCCTTTCTTCCGTCTCGAAGCCATTTGGCGCCAGGCAGCAGCTGAGGAGCCCGCGCTGGCGAGCGGGGAGCCAGCGAGCGCTGCCCTGCACCCAGAGCCTCCCCAGCCAAGCGGCGCCGCCGCCGCGCTGGGAGCGCTGCCGTGGGGCGACGGTCCAAACTGGGGACCAGCCGAATGGGCCCTGGGGACCCCGGCCTTGCACCGGAGTGTCTGGCTCCTGACATGAGAAGGTTTCTTTATGGCCTCCAACATCCCCAGGTGTTTTTCCTTCCTATGAAGAAAACACAGAGTCCAGAAGTGCAGTTAGCTTCCAAAGTTACAGGAGGAAAGATCTTTTTTTTTCCCTCTTCTTCTTTTTTTTTTTTTTTTAATAATCCTTAGAAACTTAACATGAGCTTTTCTAGAATCCTTTTGGGCCTGGCAGAGGGGTTGCACTTTGTTATGGAAAAATATCTGCCTATAAGTGTATATCTGAAAAGCTATATGCAGTCCTCAGTGAGAAGTAGGGATTTTTTTGTATGCTATATTTAAGAGGTGAAGACATTTCCTCCGCTTGTATAACATGACTACTGCAGTTTAGTTTACACATTTGGAGAAAWTTTCTGGAATAGGGAGGATTTCTCATTGCATTTATTGGAATGATTTATTTCTGTTTATTGGAATGATTTGTTTYTGTTTCTATCTCATTCCAGCTGGTGAGTGATAGGACAAAACTGTGATTTGCAAGATCTTTTGGCTTTAGAGGATACTAATTCTGTATTCCCTATGTGCAAAAATCTCACGAGCTGGCACTGCAGGGGCAGAATCTTAATGCACTTCCTTGGGTTCCTTCTGTAGAGCATTGGTTTGATGTGGCCCCGGCTTTTTACTAGCTAATCGAGGTCCACGGGGACTGGAGATGAGTAAGTAGCTCTTCCACTTGTCTTGTGCATGCCCATCTACAAAGATACATGGTTACTTACCTTGCAGATACACAGGAAATAACAGCGAGGGGGAAAGATCTTTACCTCATTAGTAACATTACGTTTCATATAATGCATACTTTTCGTGTATTAAATGTTAATAAGACAGCTTACGGGACTTCAGAAGTGATGTGATCATAATGAATATGTCTAGAGGTTGGACAAGTATTGCTAAGATACTTGAAAGCATATCCAAATACATTTATTTTCTTTCTCTGTCTAACAACAGCTTCTTCAGCTCCTTGTTTCAAGGGCTGCAGCTATGAGAATAAAAGCAGTGTTTCATTTAACACTGGCAGCCCCAGCCCCGCTGTGGGTTCTGTGATAGGGAGCTGTGGTGCAGCACGCACAGCAAGGGATGTCCTGGTCAACAGCATTAACATGTAGCTGGGCAAGACACACAGAAGACCTGATGCAGCCATTTCATGGATGAGGTATTGATAGAGACTATATTGTGCACTAAGTTATTAACTAAGACATAATGCAGTTGAATAAAGTCTTATTTTGGGACCGTGCTTTTTTTCATTGCCATAGGTATTGTGTATGTTTAGCTGTGGGCACACAGTCAACCACAGCTCGGTAGAGCATGCACATGAAAGGTACTTTGTTGGCTTCTTTTCCTTGCCTTTATGTCAAAATTACTGTAGCTCAGCTGCCACAGCTTCAGATTGCCTCTTCCACATATGAACAAAGTGCTGCTTGTAAGAACAGATAAGAACTAATCATATATTTGGCACAATATAGATGGTACTTAATAATTTTTTCATCCTCTTGTAAGTAGCCATTTTGCATTCYTCCCTCAGGTTTATACACATACCTGGATGGGTTTTTTTTTAACACTTACATTTTCTCAATGGTTTAGAGAAAATACATAGAGAAGAACTAATCTGGATGAGGCTTGTTTTAAAGTCAATATAGATAGGTCCATAGAAACTATTTATCTAGTTACTAGGAATTATCCCCTGGGTCCAGGCCCTGTGGGTAGCTCTGATAATGAATTTGAAATAGGATTTTCTTATTCCACTGAAGAAAAAAAAAAATTCCTCAGACTCAAAGATAAATCAAAGGAAAGTGGCACCCTGGTGGACCAGACAGCCCATTGGCAGCCCAGTCACATGAGAGCTCCGGGGTCACTGCCTTGTATCAAGAGAGCTGGCGGCCGAACTCGCTGTTGAGTTCACATCACTGTTAAACCTGAATTTTTAATAGTCTGGCACCTGAATTTCTCCTGTTGCCAGCCTCAATCTTCATGTGAGTCTTCCTTTCGCTGCATTGGATTTACCACTTTGAATTGTATGTAAATTCCTATGTTTTGTCAACTCCAGAATTAATTTAGAACCRACATTAAAAGGTTGTTCTGGCTCTGCAAATGTACAGGGGTGAATTTTCCTGCCAAAGCGTATGGTCTCCTCACAGCAGATAGTCTCAAACCAGGAGGAAGGGCTCCCCGTGATGCACTCCTGGTTGCTTGTCTGCTCTTTGTGCTACAATATAAAGGCAATTCTAGAATTTTCTACAGCAGCTTTTGTTTTCAGATCATTTGCTGGTTTTGAGCAAACTATCTGCTTTACATGCATTTCTTTTTTTCTTTCTTTTTTTTTTTTAAGGTTTCTTTATCTTCTAGTGGGGGAAATGTAAGGTAAGCTCTTGAACCTCTTCTGACAAACATTCTCCCTTCTCCCCTTCCATGAATTTCTGTTTTGAAACATTTTGAAAACCTCCTAAAATTTTCTAATTTGAGTCCCTCCTGTCCATACTCTGCCTTAAGGAGGAGTCTCCCCAGCCAGGCCCTGTCTCCCAAAAGTCTCTGAAGCCAAAAAGGCCGGGATAGGGGCCTGTTCCCACCAGTGCAGGAGGCTGTGGAGCATCACAGGAGATGTCATTTGTCAGGAATTTCCAGTCTGTATTGGAGATCAGGAGCCAAGAAGTCCTTGAACGCAGCTCTCATGACTAACTAAGGCCTTGAGCCCCACACTTAATCCAGCGTGTGGCCGCTCCCCGTCCCCGTTGACACCACTGCCATGTTTCACAGAGCCTTCTGTGGAAGTTCGGAGATTCTCATACACTGTGATAAATCCCAGGGTAAACAAATGTTGAATGCAAAACAGCAACTTATGAGGTACATATTCAAGGGTATGTGGAATGAATTAGAAAGATGAAGGGAAGGAGCGGGAGAGGGAAAGGATCGGCAGGAGCAGCGCCAGGCAGCACCGCGGCTGGCGGCTACGGAGAGTTGCTGCAGACCTCTGGCACATCCCGAGCAACATGCAGACAATCTTCTACGTGGATCTGAAGGGAACTGAACCGACAGCTTAGCAAAGGGAGCTTTGGGCAAAATTGTCACTTGACATTTCTATAAAATGGCCAGGATATGCCCCAAGGAAGAAACCTTACTGTACGCCTTTAGAGCATGAATGGATATATTTAACATGCTTTGCATTTAATGTCTTACTGTCTTTTTTTGTGGGGAGCAGTATAGGCAAGCTTAAAAATGTAATTTTGCATACTGTGTCCTATGAATCTACCAGCAGTGTGAGAGCAAAGAGTACGTCTGGTTAGATACATGTGTTCACATGTAATTAAATAGGGGGAAAGGCCATGCACCCCTCCTTGGGTGCCTTTTCCCATCCTTTTTTCTTTTGTAAGGGTACATATTATGAAGCTGTGTAGAATATACTGGGAATAGCTAAATGTATTATTTCTCTAACAATGGAATAAAAAAAGATAAAATATTTACTCATTAAAAAGCAAATCCCTCTTTAGAACTGCAAGTTAAGAAATGTGAGGTAGATTAGATGGAAAAACTACTGCTGTTTTTTCAGAGAATTTATGAGCATGGCCAATAAGGAAAAGGTAAGGGTATTTACTGTAGCAAAAGAAAAGAAAAAGATTCTGTAAAATACAGAGGAGAAAATGTAGGATGCCTCATAAACAGTTTTGTCTTCCTAATGCAGTGGGTGGAAACCCTCCTCCTGGGATTAGGAGTATATATTTTTCTGTTCTGGAGCATATTGGATGTAATACATCCCTATGCAATGGGAGATAGCTCCCAGCTAAGCTTTCCAAAGAGGTTTTAAGCAATGCGCAGTAATTTATACTGTCTTTCTGCACTACAGCTTCTGGACTAGAACTAGTGACAAGATTCCACTCGACTGCAGTGAAACAAAAATGACTGCAAATTGGGTGTACTGATATTGCAAAACATCTTTCAGCAGCAAGGAACAAAATGGCTTAATCTTAAATGGAACAAGTTATTTCTGACACAAGTAATTTCTCCCAATTTTCTGAGGAATGTCTCAACTTTGACTCATTCTAAGGTGTCTAATGCTCCATTTGAAGAAACCTGGGCTGCCTTGGAAGCAGATGTATACTTGTGTATTTGCGCATTCTCCCCCTGACAAAACCCACAATCTCAGTGAGATTTCATTCAGAAGCAAATTTTAAGTGTTATTTACTTGCTGCTTGAATTCCTACTAGGCACCTTCTCATTTAAATTAGGACTTCCAGAATTTTTAAGCTGTGTACGTTCTGACCTTTATGGAGATATTTCATCTTTTAAAATATTATAGGCAGACCTCTTTCATGAAAAACAAGCCACAAGTGAAAACAGTGACAAAAGGGCAAGTTTAGTCTTTGTGTTGTACCCTGAAGTTCTCCCTGCCAGTCTCCAAGGAAGGCAGACTTGGGGACGCAGCATTCCAAGTCCACTGAAATTAATCAAGGACTTTCTTGGATTTCAGCAGGATTCACCCTTCGTTGAAATAACTCTGACAGTTTTGCACACTCTCAATATACTGCATTTTATTTGAACAGAAGTGAAAACTCATGCAGACATCAATAGAAAAATAATAATAATAATAATTAATGCAATTATCAATAATTATCAATTATTTAACATATTAGATATTGATCATTAATAGAGGTGAATAATAATAAATATTAATAATAATATTTAAACAGAGGTGAAACAGAACAATTGATGAGGGAGGTAGCTAAATATCCAGAGATTTGAGAGGAAAAAAAAACGGCGAGTGTTATTTCAATAAACATATTTAAGGCAGTAAAATTTACCATAGCTACCTATAAGTTCAGAATGCCAGTGTAGGATTTTGATCACGGATAAATTCCAAACAATGTTCTGAAATTTGTTATCAAAATCTTTTGATATTTATAGAATTTATAGATCTAAATGTCATTAATTTTTTCTCATTTCATGTAGRAAATAAAAGGGATACTTTCCTATATTTTAGTGTAACAAAGTGTAAGTTTAGTGTAACAAAGATGGTATATAATACTGAGTTACCACCACAACTTATTTTCCTCAATCTTTTATGGACTGTGGTTTTAATTTGTGGGTTCCCCCTTCTCCACTCCATCCTAAAGCACGTGGTGGAAGATCACTGCCATCTACAGATTGGAGATAGCATCACTTATGTTACTTAGAATATAGTTTTACCTATTGCAGGGCTCCAGATGTGTTTGTAGCATAGAAAAGCCCATTTGCTGTAACTTTAAAAAATGAAAAACAATAAAATGCAGCAATTTTTACCCTATGTCTTTCATATTTAGGTAGAAAGCTTTTCATTGTAAGGAAAAGTTTAAGCAACAAATCAGGTAAATTATTTATCTGAGCCTACTTGGCAACATTATAAATACTTAAACTCTCAAATTAGGCCAATTAGAAGTACTTCGGTGTCTACACTGAAGTTGTTTGTCAGTTTACATATAAGTGCTAACATGTTACATTCAACAGAGTAAAGAAATCGTAAATGGAACTAAAACCAAGAGTACAAGGAAAGATGACTGATTTCCCACTGATGTATCCAAGTGCAGGATTGAGACCACTTAATTTATTTTTAACAATGACTTTTCAAGAGTTTAAAAGAATTGAGTTCTCTAAGTGATGTCACAGTAAAAAAAAAAAGTGCAATAGGGTTAAAATAATCTGTAACTGCAGGGGATTTCAGCTACTGCCTGCCCAAATATTCTTCTTCATGCACTAGAGAAATGCTTCTTATTTGCTTCCCCGGGTGAGAGAAATTCCCTGGCTGGTTTCCCCTTATACCTGTATATCATCCTAGCAGCCAGAGTAGAAGTTTACTTTGATTTAGGAGTCATTTACACCATGATAATATGATTGCTTCAAGGAACATGTTCTGCTACGTAYAACATGCTTTTACCTGTACTAGCAACGCAAAACAACTGTAAATCGGGTGCTGGAGAAGTGCAAGCAATAAAAGCAAGAGCTAATCTGGTCTGATCTGAGGAAAAGGAAGGGCTCTGACCACTTCTACCGTCTCAAAGTGCAGCTCATCTCTGAAGGACCAGACCTTCTTGACTGGGTTCTTTTTAATCCCTGTTCTCACTGAATTGCAATATGCAAATTGCAATATGCAATTCAGAATTACAGATTCYCAGATTCCTTATTTTGAAAACCCAAACACACAGAAGAGCAGCTCTCTGAAAATACAAGGTGATACTTCAGTGACAAAAGTCCTCTCAGCTTCAGTGGGTTCAGGATTTCATTCATGGTGTTGATTCAGCTGCTGCCCTTAAGCGTAACATTTTCCAGGCTGTTTCTACAGAGAATCAGTGTCAGGTGTGTTTATTTTATTTATTTATTTTTTTAATTACCTGATTTCTTTACAAAAGTAAAGCTCTGAACACCTATAAATGTCAGCGGGCAAACTAGCAAGTTTGTCAGGGGATGTGTCTCTGTTTCACACATTTTTTACGCATATATTTAATTGAAATAGATGTCTAGTAACTGCTGCTTGAAAGCTATGCCATTTCCCTTCCCCTAACCTTGTTAAAGGGCGTTTCATGTGGATGTCCAGGAGGTGGCATTCGTGCTTAGCATTTAAAGGAATTAATAGTATTTTGCTTTGCACTTGAGGCAAGAGTAAAAGATTTCTTAGTTTAGTCGCAGTTACTCAATTAACCATAATGCTTAAATTAATGTAATATATTTGATTTATGTTTTCTTTGTTTTACAAGGAATGGTAGAGTTATCCAGTAGTAGACATTAATCTTCACAACAAGACAGCAGGAACCTGGCAAGTTGTATTCATCTTCCGGTAAAGTATTTGATAAAAAAAAAGTCCTTGTCTTCAATTATGGCACTTCATTTCTCCAAATAAGCCGCCTTTCAATAATTCACTAACCACTATAGTACCCACTGTTGTTAGAACAGTTAAGAAATTCAAGAAAAATAATGAATTGGATTTTATCCAGTCAGTGAATCTTAATCAGATTTTTAACGTCTGATCATTCCCATTTGTGATCCAGTCGGTCTAGGGAGTATTGCCATATTTAACATCTGTGACACATCATGCCTTTCCTGTTGCCTCATTGATCAACAGACAACATGTGATGATTCCCAGATGTTCAAACACGGCAGGTCCCAAAAGACCTATTAAATTTCCCTGAAAGCAAAACAATGTCCACGCTGTAAAARTTTTGCTAAAACTGGGTATATCTGAATACTCACAAACTTGCTACAGGATTCTTAGTGATATTCAAATTGCTTTGAAAGATCAGGAAAGTTCCTTGAAATGTCCACTTCATGTATTATATGTGACATGGTGTCACAAGRGATCATATAACTCTGTATTGTAATATGAAGCAAGTTAAAATAGAATTGAGCATATATTTATGCTTGGGGAAGCTACTGAATTTTCTGCTATTTGTCTTCTTTKCTACATAAATGACAAGTATGTTCTTGCGGATTTTTATTCCAGTTTCTTGCTGATTCCAGGCTTTTCTCTCATAAAGCTGAATATAATTTACAAACCTGTASATTGCATTCTCTAAACAAAACAAGGTAGCATTTATTGTTCTTTAGCATTTATTGTTCTTTACTGTATCCCTTTTCTGCTGGAAAAGATTTATTTTCTCCATTTTAAAGAACAGGAGTCATAAGATGAAACTTACAGCTTTGTCCTCCAACTGAGGGCAGTTAGATGAAATTCTAAATGGATCTTGAAACAGTAAAGAGGATCCAGTTCATGTTGCAGTGCTACCTTGCACCTCCAGACCCCTCAGCACGGATGATGCAGCATGTGCACCACAGGGTGAGATCCGCACACATCCTGCATCCAACCTTACCCACCAGCTGCTCCACACTGCCCCCAGATCCTGTCCTGGCAGGATAAGGAGATTGGCACCGTTTTCTGGTGACTGCAGGCACCTCTATGCAGTGGGTGAGTAGCTACCATCGTTTTGTCACCCGTGATGCAGCTAAGTCAGGTGTAAATCTCTGAATCTGAGTGGCATTTCTGCCATTTATCTCATTTACTTATTTTAAATCACTGCTTATTTAGTTTGACTCTTTTAGACGGACCATATTTACTTTAGCTAGCAAAAAAAAAAA
>NW_020455655.1:4566525-4568274 GCF_003342845.1 Nothoprocta perdicaria
TTTTTTTTCCCGCTCGTTCTGCATTTAAAGTGGCCTGGCGCAATTCTGCAGCCTGGTTCCATAAACAGGTTCACGTGTGCTCTGCAGCAGGACTACATCTCCCAGGATGCAATKCGCGTCCCCGTCGATCACGGGGGAGGATGGAAGGCCCCGAGGGAAACGGTGCATTATGGGAGATGTAGTCCCTGCAGGTCCCGGCCAAGGTGGGTCGTTGCATAGAGTAAAACTGCTGCCCGAAAATGGTGAGGTCTGAGTTAAAATGATTTGTTTATCCCTAAGTTGGGTTGGCAACCTGAAATAGTTTAGGAAAACAGACCTACATAACCAAAAAAGAAATCTTCATTTTTTTCTCAATGGGAAATCTCAGCAATTCAGAGAGATCTCCAGCAGAGAGGAAATAAGAATGCCTTGGGAAGCCAGGATAAGCTCTAATCCCTAATTGCTGCTTTCATTTGTTTCCAGTCTGGAGTCAGCCTGGGTGTTCACATATTCATGTGGATTTACTCCTATAACTTGCTTTTGGTAAACAGTCTAGACAGTCTGTGARGTATAGATAAAGGGAATGTATATGTATATAAAAGACAGATTTATATTAATGGCAACTATTTATTTATTATTTTACTGCTACCACAAGCAACATAGACACATAAAGTTACAAGATCCCTGTATGGTATTTTACCAGGGGTCCATCTATGTAGTATAATTTGCAAGAGTTAGTATTGCAGTGTGTGAGAGCAGCAGCAGACAGTGGAAGAAGAGGTTGCTGAGTACATTACAAATCATAGTACCTGCTTACAGTATGCACATATGTAACTTTAAAAGTATTTTTATCTGAATTCTATCTTAAGTTCACCTAAATTGCTTATATCCTTTTAAAAAGAAATATGCAAGTAGAACCATATTTATCAATTTGGAGCATGAAACCTAATTTTTTTTTTTTTTTTTTTTTGTTGTTGTTGTTGTTGTTGTTGCATCCTTTTAAAAAGAAATATGCAAGTAGAACCATATTTATCAATTTGGAGCATGAAACCTAATTTTTTTTTTTTTTTTTTTGTTGTTGTTGTTGTTGTTGTTGTTGCATTCTTAGTCCTTGGAGAAGAAGAGAGGGAGGTCAAGGAGGAAAGTAAGTAAGGGCAGAAAATATCTGCAGGATAAGGAAGAAGCACATTAAACACACACAGGAAGGAGACGAGGTCTCAATTAAGGTAAAGCAGCACAGATGGGAAGTCTGCTTGAAAAGAACAAACACATATGCAAAAAGTAAGTCACTAGCTACGGTTATTTAGAAGATCTGGAGAGCAAACAAGCATCCTAAACAGATGGGGCAGGTTAGCCAGAGTGTCTGCTGGCCCCAGGGTCACATACTGCTGCTGTGACTGCCAGCAGTGTCCTGGTGGGACAAGGAACTTTCCAAGTTCTGGCCARTGCTGGCTGTACAGAAATTCCCTTTCCCATGAAGTGTGTGCTGAAATGAAAAGCTATGTCAGGAATACCTGAGCAAGCACATCTTTGGCATAGGCCAAAATTGCTTCACCAACGTAGGCATAACTATATGCATATGTGTGGTGGGAATATGTATGTATATATTAAGCATACGATTGGCAAACAACTGAGCAGACCTTTCCCTGCATCCCTTTGCAGTCCATCTRCCGCCCTGTTGGAGGCAGGGGGCTGGAGCCCGAGCGCCGCCGGGCAGGAGCGTGGCACGGGGCTGGGCTGCAACCTGCACTGGGCACCGACACGCAGAGC
>NW_020455655.1:4568980-4630230 GCF_003342845.1 Nothoprocta perdicaria
GCAGGCGGAGCAGCCGGGCCGGGGGTCCTGCGCTTCGCCCCGTCCCGCGGAGCCGCGGGTCGCTGCCCTCGGGGGAAGGGGGCACGGGCCTCCCGAAGGGCTCGGGAGAAACGCGGCGAGCAGGTGTTGGGCCGAGTAGTGCTGGGAAAATGAATCAAGGGGAAAACATACACATACATTTAACCAAAACATCCRGGTTGGAACAAGCGATCTGTGCTCTCCGACCCCCGTTAGTTCCCTCAGTGGTGCGTTTGTGGCTATACGTGCAAAGGCACTCGCTAAACAAGCGTGGGAAGCGGCAAAAAAACATGGGTTAATAAGGGTGTACACAAAATGGGAATCTTAGCTCTCCATCTTCTCGCCCGGTTCTTTTGCGAGCCGTTAAAACAAGCGGAGGCAGAGCCTGAAAGGAGCGCGCGGAGCCGCTTATRTAACCGTATACCTTTGTGCAGCGAGCGGTGAGGGATGCCAGGGGTGGCTCTTAGCGGAGGAGATGGGCATCGCTCACGAGGGAGCGAAATTAATCCCATGCTTTAGTGTCCCCGAAGGAGAATGGGGACAGATGACAAAAGCTGGCACATTTCCCGGAGGACGGTGAGGAATACTGTAGGGAAGGAGGACGATGCCAGGACACGTGACGAAGGAATGAGAATGATGTTTGAAGGCTGAGAGACCCTCGAGACAAAAATGTCGAGAATGAAGCAAGTGGGATAAGAGAATCTGTATTTACCAAATTCATTCAGAAATATGAACAAATATTAAGGAAGTGACAGGATACTGATATTTTCAAAAGCTGCTATTTCCATGCCGAAACAGGTGTTCTGTTCAGCTGAAGTAACCCACACTTCTCTGAAATGTATATAGTAGCTCCGTTTGTTTCATTAGTGACTTTCTAGCTGAACTACTTAACTGYTGGGGCTAAAACACAGCACTTGGGACCTTTTCGCCTCCTTTTTTTTTTTTGATTTTTTTTCTTCCCTCCTTTCCCTTCCATCTCTCCTTTAGCTTGCATCTTCTCCGTGTCTTTATACGCAGCTCTTGGGTTAACTTGTGATTGCTGTTGTCAGTAGAGTTAAATTCTAAGTTTAGAGATTCCGGGGAAAAAAAAGTAAACAGTTATGAATTTATTTATGTGATGGAGGTTTATTCCTTTAATCCTTCTGTAATCTTTGCCCGATGCGTGTCAACTTCAGTTTATCTAAAGCTACAGTTAAGTAAATAAGCATGTGCTTTACTAAAAAATCAGTGGSTAACTTTTAATAGCTTTTTAAAGCTATTGCCAAAAATCAGCTGTGGCACACTATTACTTTTTTGACTGGTATAGGAAAAAGCCATTATGTATRTCTGTAATCCTTGAATTTGTGGTGTGTTTCCCTGATGATTTTCCTCCTGGAGTTTTTGTACCGCTTGTATTCCTGCCTCTGCAAGCAGCGCATGTACGTAGCTCTTCACCTCAGTGCCAGCTCCACAGCGAGGTTCCYGTGGCAGCTCTGAGTCAGGAGCATCTGCTGCTGTTTCTGCAGTGAATTCTGCACCCCGGGGGCCGTTCTGGCACCGTCGCTTCGCGCTCTGCTGCGGCGAGGGCAAGTTGCCCTCTGCGGTGCCATCCTCTAACCTGCTGGCTGCCTCCTCCAGCCACACAGAGCTTCAGATGGGCAGCCCTGCGCTGCGGCACGGAGCTTAGGCTTCAGGTCAGGAGCTGCTGTGCTGTTAGGCTAAATTTAAATGCCAGTACTCACACGGGCTGGAATGGGGCTGCTTTGATTCTGTCGGCTTAGAATCAGTGGTCCTCCCCTGAGTAATAAATAACTCGTCTAATGAAATGCCCAGCAGAAGTCTTGCAGCATTGTATCCCCTCCCACTATTTGGTAAGCAAGGGCAGGCCCAGCTCATGCACGAGTCTCATGCAATTATTTTTTAAATCTCTTTTTTTTTGAATTTTTTGAAGTATTTTTTATTGTTGTTAACCTTCAGGAAGCTCTGCCCTTGATGAAAATTTGCCTCCCGTCGCTTTCAACCTCTGTATCTTATCTGTTTTCCTGTTTTCGGTCTGAAATCTTTTGATGTAAGTCGRTGTATCTCTGCGTATTGTTTTTAGCAGCCCTTGTTGTGGTGSTTCTGCACGTGGGATGGCCCAGGTGGTGGGAGGACTGCATCTTCTGAKGCAGACAAGGAGTGTTTGTAGAGAGTTTCTGTTCAGGAAAGCAGGAAGCCTGGAGAGTGGAGATCTGCTGTGCTCTGAAGCTGCAGCCAGGCCGGTACCTATCTCAGCGTGGAGATGGGTGATGTGAGATTTTTCAGAGTGCTCAGAGCATGTGAGTTCGGAACCCACCTCCCTTAGGATGCTTTGGAAGCTCAGCCACGATGCTGGCTGAAGAAACCTGCTTTTGATCTTCAGATCACATATATTGTGTCTTTTTAATTACTTTTATATGTAACATCTTGGTATCAACAGCATATTTGCAGCATATTTCTTAGCTTTAGCATATTGTTGAATAGAAATAACTATTTTTTGAGAAAGGAATGATGGGCAATTAATGCAACTATCCTATTTGTAATGCAGGCATCAGTAGCTGTTGTTAGCATGTGCACACTGGGTTCTTGAACCTTCTCCTATTGGCAGCAAGGGAGGAGKCTCCAAGAGAGTGAAAACCAGGAGGTGACTCCATTGTCCATAGAGACTAAGGGGGAGAGGCTTTTGTAAGCAAGGCTTGTTATTCTTTGCCTTTGAAAATGGCTTARCTTAAAAAGTACCTGCTTTATGATGTTGTCACTTGCACATCCTGAAAAACATTTGTCTTTTCAGGTTGTGCATCTGTTTTTAGCAGAAAGTTTTTTAAAAATCAATAGAAAAAGGCCTTCAAGAACTCCGCTGGTGCCAGCGGCTGCTTGGTTGCTTTTTCTTCTCTCCTAGATCTTTCTCTAACTACACTGATTTATGTGGCTTTTCAGTCCAGTCTTTCAGGTTGAAAACCAAATCAGAATGAAGACCGCTTTATTCCTCAGGGAAAATAACTCCTGGTGGTATTTTTTTTTTTCCTGCCCATTTTCTTTTTCTGTGTATATTGTGGCTGAACGATATTAGCCTAGGTATAACATGAAAGCCTTCTGAAAGTGTGCATTGGCATGGGGTTAATGCACGAGAAGACTTTATTTATGTGAATGTTTGCTGGCAAACAGACTTGATGTACTTCGGTAGATTGCAGAAGAGACAGAATTTGTACAAATGAAACACGAACTGTTGTTATTACACGAAAAGAAACTCTTTACTGGCCAGGACTTGCTCATATATTTCCATCCTATTTACCTTGCAGTTTATCAGAGATACTGTCCTTCACATCCAGCCTGATTTGAGCCGGATGAGTCCAGGACCTGAGTAGAGACCTTCTGTCCCATTCCTCATTTTTGTTACAGAATTTGATGTTCTCTTTGGGAAATCACTTAGATCTGTAGGGTTAAAACAACAGAGAAAAGAGTTGTAGCCTTCAGTCTGTTGTCTGACCTGTTCTTGAATAGATAATCACAGCTAGTATATATGCTTCAGAAAGAGAAGACCCTCAACCCCTAGCAAGGACAGAAAGTAACATTCTTCTGTCCTACACATTTATATGTAGAGAACTTTAATTTGATAGTGCTTACAGCATTTGTTCCTCCTGATCTGTGCCAGATGATACRTAGCTGAACACTCTTCTTATGTAATCCAGTAGTTATGAAAATATAATATAGATGTTTCATTAACATCTTAAATTCCTAAGGTGATGTAGGTAGAGACTGGAGATTTGTACAGTTCTGAGACTAGTTACTGCTTGTTTTTTCTTTTTAATAATTCTGGAGAAATTTGCTCTTGCAAAATGAGAAATCACAGCTTTGCACTTCTTTCTCAAAGCAAGAATACTTAAGGGGAAAAGTGGTCCTGTGGCGAAGGTGGGGAGTGCTTTGGTATGTTGGAACACTGCACTTAGGGGACAGTAACTTCCATGTCATCCCTTTTGCTGCAGGGGTATGAAGGGCATCTTGCTCAACTTGGTACCGTGTCCTGCTTCGGGTTGTGCAGCCGTCCTGACAAAACTGGCACTAATGGGTGGGAAATACAAATCCGTGCCCAATGACACAAAGCTTGTTTTGAGCATCAAATTATATCCGTTAATGTGAGAAGAGCAGGAACTAGCTCTCTGGATTTAGCATTGCAGTTACACTGGCAACTGCAGTATCACATTCTGAGAAACCTGCCAGCGCAACATGACTGCAGGGAGAAGGAACTTGGAGATTTTCAGTCTCTGGCCAGTGTACAAGTTAGCGGATGAGAGCAGCTGTATGTCTCTGCACCTCTGAAAATCCCACTCTCAGAGCTTGCAATGGATGGGTCATCAATCCTGCAAGCTGAGCATCCAGCACTGATGCAGGTGCAGTTTGGAAGGCGGCTCATTATGTTTTATTCATGAAATACGCGTGTATAAAAATCCAAATAGCTTTGCAATAGAAAACAGTGCGGCGTCCTGGATTRGAAGCTGAACTCTCTCCTTTTATAGATTCCTGCTTTGCTGCGGAGCTCCGTGTGGGCATCCCGAAAGTTGAGGCCAGCGCTGGCGCTGCATCCCTGGCTCCCGCTGCTCCCTGAGTCACTGCGGCACACGCTGCGTAATGGATTGCAGGGCAGGCTCCGGGGAGACCCGCAGTGCCCAGCAGCAGATCCACGAGGGAAGCAGAGCCCTGGCCCTTCCCCAACCTATTCTTATTATCATTTGCTGAGGCTGCCTTGGATCTGCCTAAATAGCTTCAACACAGATTTCTGCTGTGAAGTTGCATTCCAAGGCACAATTTGTGCTGGACTCTGCAGCATACATCTAGAAGGACAAGTTCTGCTTTGTTAAGCAGATAGAAATCTGGCAGACTTGATRTACTCTCTAGGCATATGCAGTATAATGGTATAGCTGAGCAGAACCTGGTCCATAAAGCCCCAGTCCAAACAGTTGCTTCCTTTTAGTGTAAGGAAGGTGTATTCAGTCAGCCACACATTGTAGCTGCAGTTCAAGAATAAAGTGCAGCTGAAGAACAGAAGTGCTTTATATATATCCTGCTGTGGCATCCAAACAGCAACGCTTTTTTTATGCTTTTTATGGACACGCGTGTAATTTAGCCACCTAGAAATATATCCTATTCTTAGTACAAGCAAGTAAGCAAAGCAAGCATCCCCTTTTCCCAAACTTGGGCTGTAATGATATTGTTGAGAACAGGCTATTTCTGGCTGTATTAGTGGCACTTTCACGATGGTGCATTAGGATTGTCTGTTTTCTACTGCACATATTCTCTTTGCTAATGTCCTTTTCCTATTCACTGAATGGAAGCTGCTGCTGGAATGGGATTTCATGCTAAGTTTAGAGTTGAAGATGCAGGTTTTAAAAAGGCTTTTGACAAGTCCTGCCAGAAAAGGGCTAATCAATTGAGATTATACTTCGAGTTCAGTAGTTTTGTAGAGCCTTAGTGTTCTGTTGCTATGCACATGTTTATATTATTGAAGTTGTATGCATTGTTGGGAGAAYATATCCTTTAATTTCCTCCAGCATCTCAAATAGCAGCAGCTGTGTCTGTGAAACAAAAATAACTTTGGATGCTTTCTTTTCAAAAGACAGTCTTGAGTGTTTGAGGAGAATTAGTTKCTGTACTGTTCTAATTAAATTACATTTTTGATATTGTGCTTGTATTTAATAAATAGCAATGACTGCAATGACATTGGGAGTTGAAGAGTTAGGAGCAGAATATATGTATCCAGGACTCAAAGGAAATCAAGAGTTTTTATAATTCTGTTTTCTATGGTTGGAAGTGTTTCTGATCCTTTCTATGCAGATTATAGATTTAAGGTGAAAAAAACAGGGAAAACTTTTAACTAAAGCAGGGAGGAAGTATAATTAAATGGTCTTGGAAATAACAGCCCTTTTATCTCTTTCAGAGTGCTTGGCAAAGGTACATAGATCTCAGTTCTCTTTTAAAACATTTATTTGCCTCCCATAAAAATAAATAGCAGATAAGATACAAGAGGATGCCATGACTTTCAAGGTTAAGGAACAGGTCAGTGGCAAATCCAGATGTAGGTTACGTGTTTCCRGACTCCAAATGCTGTGTCCAGCTGTTAGAAATTCTGCCCTTGAACTTTGGGTTTGAACAGGGGTGGAGAAGAACCAGGTCTTATTGACTATCTGAATGTTTTGAATGTTACTCTTTGCGTAAGACTTGCAGATACATATGAAATGTGATATAAACTTGGTGTAAGGCTTCAGTATATGTATAATATAATTCCACTGACTTGGAGGAACTTCAACAGGGTTGAACGTGGTATCTTCAGCTAGCTTTTCTTGTCTGTTTTTAATATCCCTCTGGGATTGGGAGGCAGTGGTTTAGAATTGGGATTTCAGATAACGCATYTCCCCAGCAATAAGTAAAATTGTTCCTTGGCCTGGTGAGTTAGATGTGTGCCTGGAGGTCASAAAGTCCTTGCAGTTATTCAGGATTTTGACTTAGCCCTTCTTTGCAGTCCTCTTGRCAGTTAGAAAGTGGAGTTTGGTGTTTGTGCTGTCTGAAGATGGAGRGTGCTCCAGTGCTCCCTCCTGCCTGGAGAGGAGGCAGCTCTCGCTGCTTTGGCTTCTGCGACGCAGTAGGTGCTCGCATGGTTGAGGGAACAAGCCACATTGGAGTAAATTATTAATCAAAACCTGTAATCTCTGCAGTTCAGAAGCAGCAGTTCCAGTCTACTGCCTAGAAATTCTCTTCCAAGAAAGTCATGATAAGATTTTTTTAAAGAAAGCAGGTTTAATTCTAGTTTTGGCACAAATTACTTGGCTTTTCTTTCCCCTCCTTTTATTCTCTCTCTCTTTTTTTTTTTTTTGTTTTGTTTTCTTTTTGGGGACATGATCAAAGGGAGACACAGTCAAAACTATTGTACTTCTTGGTCTGTCCTAGAGCTTTCCCCATGCTCCAAGAGCAGTGTTGCTTCTTGGTGGAAGTCTCCCTCCCTTCTGCTATTTCAATTTCTGTTAGCAGCTGTCACAGGAAGGAAAACTTTTTTTTTTCTGTAGTGAACAGTAGGAGAGGGACAAAAAAGTGAACTGCAAATTTAGGCAGGAAAGGAGTTAATTCTAAGAATTAACTTCATATTTGAGGAAATATGTTGTGAAAGAGACTTCCAGCTAAGTATGTCTTTGGTGGGTATGTTTGCTCATCAGCAGTTACACCCTATGTGCTTTGCTGGCACCATGTACTTGCTTACTTGYTTGTAAGCTCGGTTGTACTAATCACTCAAGTCATGGAGTTCGTAGTGAGAGGAGTAGTGATCACCTCTTGTACTGAAGCTTCTGCTTCCTTTGAGCCACATGCAGGTAAAATAACCCGCGGAGGGCTAAAGGCACCAACAGAACTGAAAGCTGTCCAGCTGTTGGAAACGGATGGAGCTGTTGAACCCTGTCTTGCCCTTAAAGACGTGTGAAAAGAGGAGGTACCCTCTGCATCTTACCTGCTCGGTACTGTACATACCCACTGCCACCTCCAGTCATCTAGAGATCTGGCACTTTCTGAAGGTGAGGAGCCTTCCTGCCAGTCTGCAGTATTTGAGTCTGGATTAGTACATTTTCTTCTCTGTATCTTCTGTACCTCCGTTGACACGAAGTGGAAACGCTTCTCTACAGTATCTTCATTATTGTTGTTGTCACAGTTCTGAGTTGCGGTCAGATTGCTGTGGGATTGCAGACAGGAGGTGTTTCTGTTTAGGTTGGCACACTGCTGCAGAGAAGAAAACCAGTCCAAGCTGGGAGGTTTGGTGCTATTGATAGTGTTGGGCCTGGGCTGGTGTGATGGAGTCCTGGCCTGGCACTTAGCGCCGCTTTGTCCATCGGCACATTTGGGAAGCAGCCAGGAGACTGGTACAGCCAMGCTATCTGATGAACAAGAAGTTTGTTGATGTACAGGGAAAAAGATGCACGTAAATATAGCTACTCTTGTGCAAAAGTAGTGATCCCATTGTGAATACTCTGTTTGGTTGCCCTCAAGGCTAGATTTGGTAAGAAAATGAAACCAAGACCCAGTTTTTGGTGAGGAGGAAGCATCTGTGTTTTACACAAATTATTTAAGAATGAGAAATACGATTTATATGAAAGTATTATGAATATCTAACCATCTGCAGCGTAGTGAGTATCTGTAGCAGGGCAAAAACGAAGTAAAAATTGTAAGGGCAGAGGAGATTGTCACAGTTTACTTGTGCCCCCTTGACTGATCTGATAATATATTGTAATCTCTTTTGTGTGGATAGTTTCATATCAGTAATGTCCTTAAACCAAACACCCAAATTTCCAGTTTCTTTGGGGCCACTTCAAAGTCCTAAATCAAACCTAATGATGTTGTGCCCTCTCCAGAGTCATGTTGAAGCTAGGCCCTCAAATGCCCTGTGGATGAAGTCCGTAACTCTGCTCATATCACTGGATTTTTGTGAYTTAGGCAGTGTGGTTGAATGTTCCCTGCAATAAAAGAGGGTTTAAATGTTTTAAATATTGTAACTGCCCATTCTATGCATGCACGGTGAGCTTTGTATTCACTGTTCTCTCTTGTTTGAAGACCTAGAGATTTATATTGTGGTTTGAAATAACATAGAAGAAGTAATGCATGTTACTTTGGCAGAAAAGTGTGGCAACTGAATATTCCTTAACAGCTCCTTTAGGCTCAGACTTTGTACTGGACCTGACTGCAGGGTGGTATGTTGGGCTTTGGATCCTTAAAGCTCTGGATTATTGGCCCAAGTTTAAGCACACGGGGCTGTTTGTGTGCTGCAAGTTGGTTAGWCTCCCTCCTGAGTTCAGGCCTGGACTATAGTGAAGGATTTCGTGTTAGCTTTTGTGGGAACTGCAGGGAGCCATCTTKCCCTAAGAAGCTGGGTTAATTTAACCCTAGAAAAAGAGGAGAATATCCAGTATTTTCTGGAGTTAGTTCCCAGGTGTATTGGAGCTGTCTGGGTGATGTTCTGTGACGTTAAGTGCCGTAGATGCCCTCAAGGAGAATGAGTGAGAGCTGCCCGCCACGGCTGGCACGTGTTTGCTCCAGGAACACAAAGCACAGGATGGGGTGGGAGTTACTGGATACCACCCAAAGAGGACAAGGGGGAAGGTGTGTGTAGGTAAGGTAGTGGAAAGCTAGCAATTTAGGAGAGGGAGTCAGACTAGTAAAGCAGGTAGCTAGACTGGTTTTGTACCTGCATGTTCCCACTGCAAACGAGGGCAGTGTTTATGGCATCGGCTTAAACTGGCTGCCATCAGCCCGAAGATGCAGCCATGTGGCAGATTGTATCAGCTAAACACAGGCCCCGGCACCGCACGTGAGGCCTGAGCGCGGCGCGATGGTGCACGGAGCCTTAATCCTCCGCACGCCCGGCCTGCAGCGGGATTAAGGCTCGGAGCAGCTCCTGGACAGTCACAGGAGAGCTGGCGCTGGGAATGCCTTGCTCGGGATGAAGAGGGCTTAGAGYAGGCTTAGCAGCTAGGGAAGGGTGTGTTGGTGAATGTGTTCGTGTTGGTTCCCGCTTAGAGTGCACTGTGCTGGGTCTTGTGCCTTGTTGGGGCACAGAGCTCTGCGTGATGAGCAAGTGGGGGCTCCCCACCTGTGTTCCTGGGGGTCAGTGTCATTATYGCAGCTGTAATTACCATCCGTGCCCCACCAACGTGAGCTCAAACGGGGCAAATGAGCGGCTTACATAAAATATTGCCCAGCCCAGATTCAGGTAAGAAGGAGACTGCTAATGAAAGTGCCTCTGTGTTTAGTCCACAAAGCCTTTAAGTGGCTATGCTCTGAAATCCGTGGGAATCTTGTTTCCGACTTGAGTGAAGAGCYGAGAAGGCTTTTGAAGGGATGGGAAAAACAGCCATGTTGCCTGACTGGAGGAGCGGGGAGCTCGACTCGGCTCTCGGAGCTTTGTGGGGAAGGAGGCTCTGCTCTACTAGCCCAAGAGCTAGCAGGAGATAAGGTGGTAAAGGGACTTCAGGGGTGAGAGGAGACAACATGACCAGCAAAAATGCATATGGTGTGGTGTAACGTTTCCATATACAGTCCCCTGCTCATCTCTTTCATCAAGACAGTCAGGCTTAGGAGGACTCTAAGGCAGCTGCGCATGGCAGGCATACAGCTGAGGAGCATGGAGTGCCCGGGGCAGGTAACCCTCAGGACTTCAACACTGACCTCTGTGGTTCTGAGCCCAAACCTAGAGGGTCCCCGATGGCTGAGAAATGGAGGCGGCTGCTCAGGCAGTCCTGGTGCTGCCTGGGGACAAGAGCACGCCCGCTCTCACCACCTCCCAAGGGACAACTTCAACAATTCCTTGTTTGCATCTGTAAAAGCAATCTTTAAATTCACTCATGAGAGATATTTAGTGTAGAAACAGCTTAGCTCAAGCACAATTTGGAGTGACTACAAAGAAAATGTGAAGGGTCTTTGTGTTACTTGGAAAGGAAGCAGGTAAAGGAAGTTATTCTCTTGAAGGATTTAAGGAATTTTTTTGCACGTAATCATGTTTTCTTGTTTTCTCAGTGGACTTCTATCAGCATGTCAAAAGAGATCAGACCTAACTTAGAAATATGAAGAAATACTCCTTTAGAAGGAGGATTTTTTAAGGCCCAAGCATGAGTATATTGCTGTCCTGTGAGTTCTTCAGCAGAAGGTTGTGGAGGGAGGAAGACATGTTAATGTGAGAACAACGAGGAGAACCACTCTGTATAACTTGTCACTCATCTCTCGTTTGCCTTCATGGAGAGGAAGGGGAAAGAAATATTGCACAAGTCTTCAACCTTAAGCAAGACTCTAAAGCAGAAGGGGGAAATGGGCTGGCAGGCTGTCACCCTGCAGGAGGACCTGCCTCTGCACCGTGCACCCAGGACCACCCCTTGCATGTAGATGCTCTGGCACCTGCTGTGCCAGTATGCCCAGCACGACTGGGTAATGAGTGTCAAACTGGTCAAAGTTGGGAGTAAACGTCCCTTAATTTTACTTTCTAAGAGAAATTCAAAATGTTTTGTATAACTGCTGTCTGGAGCATAGCGAGGAGTCAATGAATTTGGAAGAGGGAGGGAGAAGTTAACTTTTGATGGCCATTCATCCCCCTGCTCCCCCGAAAGAGCAGTTCAAGATTTAAGTGACTGATGGTCTTATAGCTGGAAGGACCTTCTAGAGGTCATCTTGTCCAGCCTCCTACTCAGAGTGCAGTTATAATTACTTAATCCTATTAACCCAACCCRGCATTACTGAGCATTTACAGTGCCTGCTTGTATGATCTTTGGTCTCTGTGTTAGACTGCTGCTTATATATGGCATTTAAAAGCTCTGTGCATATTACTGGAATTGAAGATACATTTGCTTTAATGTTTGTCAAAGCAAATGGAACAGATGTTTGTTTTATCCAAATTAAAGTTCAGCCTCTAGTAAGTGGGTATTTAAAAGCCAACACCAACGTAAATAAAGTACAAGATGTGTCCTAGCTCCTGTTCTTGTCCGTAGCTTGTTGCCAAACCTCTTATGGGCAAAATAACAGGCTGCAGCTCAGAAGTGTTCACCACTGTTCGGGAGGAGAAGCAGTGATCTCAGGCCACCTTGTTGATGACCTGGTCTGAAAACATCCCAATTCTGGGAGTCATGGGTAAGTTCATTCAAAAAAACAAAAAAAAAAACAACCAAGAAACAACAAAAATCCCGTAAGCTGTTTCCCTCTGGCTGCTACCTTTTGAGCAATTAGAGCAGGTAGGAGCGGTAAAGGATCCTTTGATTTCTGTGGGKCTGCCATGCCCTGGAGACCTCTGCCATTGCTGTGTTTGCATGGCTTTGTGTCAGGACTGGGAAGCTCTATTTTTTTCAGAATATCCTGTTCCAGGTGCACTATGGAATTGCTGAAGGACTTGGAGTCCCTGTTGGATGTGGGAAATAATACATTGTCAGCTGATGATGAGTCTTTATMCCAGTATTTTTAGCATATGTTCAGTTCCATTATCAGAGAGATTTTAACAGATTAAGGAATAGTATTTTAGATCTGAAGAAAGAAATTTTAAGAAACGGGTGAGTCTGTGTGGAGTACTGTCATTCCTGGTTGTCRTTTTTCTTGCCTAGATCAAATTTCAGGTTGAGGAAGTTGGTGGAGTTTTTGTGACAGATTTCAATGTGATCAGGATTTCTCATTGGAAACACTGTGTCTTGTATCTCACCCTATATTACAGCCACAGAGCCTTGGATAGGCATTCAGAGAGAATAATAGGTCTGTATCTAAATGTTTAGGTAGATCAGTTTATTACATTTGAATTCTTAGACATTTTTCTTTTGAGCTGTGTACAATAATAATTACTTTCAGTTTTCTAATTTATAAATGTATATATAGACACCAGTATCGATTTCTTTGGAAACACAGTGGAGATTTGTCCGGGAAGTGTGCAAGGTTTGGGAACACAAAGTAGTTTTTGTTGTGCAGTGCATGTGCTAAAGAATAGCTTTAGCAGTCAAGTTTGACTAAAATGCCCAGTAATGCTGTGACGTGTCACTGCCTGGTGCGAAATGACTCACGCTCTATAGAAATGCAAAATCGCATTATATAGTCTGGAGTCTTGGGCTTTGTTCATGTATGGACAAAAATTTCCTTTGTTTATGATTCCAGGTTTCAGTAACTCCATGTGTTTAACCTAAGCCCATGGCACCGTGCTGAGGATTGGTACAACTTCTCAGGCAAACTGCCATATTACATTTCTGTGCTTGCCCTTATTTCCACAGGTTCAGCATCCTAGCCTCTCCTTTGCTAGGATTGAGGGTGGGGTTTGCCTGTGCTGTTCCATGAAGAAATACTGGCTCCAGACCTGCAGTAATTTGTCCAGAACTGCTCCTTTTGTGCAGTGTAAACAGTTGCATTGACTGTGAAAGGTCATTTGAAGCTGCTTTGAAAGACCACAGCCAAAAGTCACGAAAGGGCAGTCGGAGACCTCTTGGTGTGGAGGTCTGGAGCACAGCTGATGAAAGCATGAGTGGTAGGTACAGAGCTGAGTGGTTTAAACCGCAGCGTGGAAATGAGGACTTCATCTTGGAACAGGATTTTGCTCTCTGGAGGAGGAATGGATTTTGCTATGTGTAAATTGAACATGCAAGAGGGAGTAGGAGTGATGTGGAAATCCTGAAGCACTGTGKGTTTAGAGTGGGATGGACTCAGGTCCAGGAAGGTGCAACTTGAGGCTTTTGCTGCCTCTGAAGTTTGGTTACTGCCAAGAGCATCAAGATTAAAAGCACTGTGGTTAAGAAATCCCTATCTGGCACCTGTGTTTCAGGCTTTGTCATTCCACCACTATGTTGAACAGCTAAAGCTAAAATGCCCAGAGTTAGTAGGGGGGCTCTGAACAAGCCSATCTAAGTATCTGAGAAGGATGTTGGTACTGGTACTAGTTTGGAGTTTAAAACATTTGAGAACGTTGTTCATCATGTCCAGAGAAAAGACTTCACATCAGAAAGTGTGTTAGAAATGTGGGGCTGGAAGCAATGCCCAGGTTCAGCTTGTTTGAAGACTGTGGCACCTAAAGACCAAGTCCACCTGCAGGATGGTGTTATTGCTGCAGCTATTGTCTGGGCCCGTTAATGACAAGATCTCTTGATCTTTGGGTGGTCTCGCTCTTCTGTGAGGGACACTTGGATGTGACTTCAGTCAGGTCTGGAGAGCAGGATTTAGCTTAGGATACAGCTTTGCAGTCTGTGAGTGCTTGTGTTTCCTATCTGTCACTTAAGACTTGTGTTAAGGAATTTGTTCTTTAGCTTAACATTGGCATGCAACTCTGTTCTTCCATGTGACCATTGAATTTCATCCTTAACTCYATAGCTGCCACAGGGAGTACTGGAGAAAAGTCTAAAGGGTAAAAAAAACAGAATTGTGTTTGAGCTGTGAATTCTTCTTTATTGGAGTTTAGTGTCTAGCACAATGTCTCAGCGTCCAGTTGAGATGTTGTGCTAGTTCCCTGTTGTTGGAATCAAGCTCTGCTTGGTGACAGCTGCTCTTTTTTTCCTTTAAATGTACAACACACATCTCTTTTCACAGTATTCAGCAGCTAGTGTTTAGGCTCTGTGCTGATGCTTAAAAAGAATAAAGAAAGCATGTAATTAGGAAGCTGAGAGAGCTGCTGTATGTTGTGGGAAAGGAATAAAAGCTTTTACAATTGCAGCTAAGGGTCTTGCCAAAATTATCTGCTTCTCATTACTGATTGCTTAATCTGTTCAGCCAGGGAAGTAAAGGAAATTACCTTCAGCAGGTACTGTGTAAGTTTTAGGAGRAAGCACTTGGGCTTTCAGGTTTAGAGGTGCCTTAGCCATTTGCTGCTTGTTTTGCTGCCTGTGCAATGGCATTTTGTCTAGGTGATCTCTGACTGGAGTCCCGTGCTCTTGTGTGCGGTTTAGACCTCACAGGATATTGCTCTCCCTTGAGCCTAGCATTACAGAAACTTCATAAGCTGTTTGGCAAGTAGCTTTTCTCAGTTCACAAAACTGGTGGCATTTATCTGTTAAATTTTTAAGGTCAAGTGTCTGCGTATCTGTGGGAAAGTGTTTTTGCAATGTAAAGACRGAAGGTCAAAATTAATAAAACAGGGTTGCAAAAAAATGAATATTTTTGCGATAAAARCCCAAACTGATAGGAAGTAGCTTTTCAAGCAAAGGTTTATTGCATCTGTCCTTGAAAGCAAAGGTAATGCTTATCTCTTTCTAGTTGTTTTTTCTCCCCTTTTTCTTCATTATTATCTGTTTCTCAAAATACCAGCAAGTACAAGATCTTCTCCGGGCTGTTTGCTACAATATTTGTGTCCTGGGACKCCTCATTCTTTCAACCTTGAGTTAGAGACTAGATAAATTAACAATATAAACCAGTCTCACAGTGTGATAAAAGAGCATGAGGGTGAGCAAATAAATGTCTCCTGAGTACTGAAAAGAACAAAACTAAGTGCAGGTCTTTCTGGAGATGGAAAAGAGACCTTCAGGATGGGAGAAGGGACCTGAGAGAGGGTATTTCCATCCCTGTATTTGGAAGGGAAGTCTGTAGGAATTACCAAGAATAGATCCACCAAAAAAAAATTATAAAATGTTATATTTCCTGCCTAAGAAATTTGCTGAACATTTTATTAAACCAATGCTCTTGGTTGTGGCTGCTCTTCTTCTTCCCCTCCACAAAATTACAAAATTTCAACTTTAGGTGATTCAAGTACGAATTGGTTTGTGGGACATGACAAACCATAGGTCACCAGCACATGGAATTGTTCCTGGAGACCCCCTTTGATACAGGAGCTTGGAAATGGTCCTCAGTAGGCTTTGCTTTTGTGAGCAATCATTTGTCTTTAAATAGTAAGGGAATTCTACTGCTGTAGGCAAAGTACAACAGGCTTTTAAGTCTCAAGTTAGGATTTAAGTAAAAAATCTAATCTACAGACTGCCTAACACATCTTGAGAACTAACCTGTCCAGTGGGCACAGAGTTATGCCCACACTGCCAGAAATGTGTCTCTTCAGTCTGGCAAGGCCTTATCAGTCTATCTCACATCCCACTAGTACAGAATTAGAGTTAAAAGCCAAATTATTTGGTCTTCTCTTCCATTTAAGCCTGAGTTAACAGACTTGAACAGGCCAAGCTCACATCAAGGACAAACTTAGCTGTAATGCTCTAAGTGAGGTCAGTATGCACAGTATAATAGCTATTAAAAAAAATTACATAATACAGATTTCCTGGATTTCTTCTGCCAATTTGTAGTTCTGTTGTCAGTTAAAAAAAAAAACTATTGGTTTATATTCAGGTAAACAATGAAAGATTTGCTTCATTCTGATGTGAAAGTGCTGCCAATATCATACAGCAAACACAGTGAACTTTTCCTATCTGCTATTCTAATTTCTTTAATAATATTAAAAATAATTTAAAATAATTTAGATAATGTCATTTTAGTTCTTACTGTCCTTTTAGAAGGGATCAGTCCCTCTGGGATTAGATCAGGTAGTAGCTAAATTACTATTTTCTGGTAAATGAAGTAAAAATTGTAGTATCAGGGCCCTTCCTTCCCGTGTAGGTGCAGGCAGACAGATAGGTACCGACAAACCCAGCGAAGCTGGTGCCCAGATGCTCTGAAACAGAAGATTTTGCAGAGCCATCACAGTTCAGCTCTGGTTACAGTGACTGGGGAAATCGCACTTGGAGCAATATGTTTCCTGGCATGGAGGCTGTTGTACAATGTGCAGGATTTCCAGGGCATCCAGGGCATTTGTGGGCATGTCCATGGAGGAAGGGATGAGCCGACAACCTGCAGTCCTGGCCACGATGCTGCTTGAGCACGTGAGGAACCCTGTGATAGCGGCAGCCAAGCTGAGCCCTTGTCCTTCCTGCGCTTTGTGTCACCTTCCCAGCGCTAGTGACCGTGCTCTGTGCATGGGTTTGCAGTGTCAGCCCCCATGCAGGAGGAGGGTGCAGAAAAATGACTTCAAAAGGTATTAGAAATAGTGCTGAGCCCTTTGGCTCATAGACTGCTGTGCCTGAGCAATGTTTGCTTGGAGTTCCGTTCGCTGGGAGTGCGCAAGATGTATTTTGTTGTGAGTACATTTGCATCTCGAAATGGAGCCAGTTAGAAGACAGAATATGTCTCACCACACTGCTTCTCTTGCTGTTTTTGGAAGGTTTTTAAAAGATGCAAACCCAGAAAAAACATAAGTAAAAGCAGTGAATAGGCTTTCATCGTGTGTGTGCAGGAGGAAAAAACAGCTCTACAGCTTTTTTCTTTTCCTTCCCCTCCCTCCTTTTTCTCCCTTCCCCCCCCCCCCCTTTTTTTTTTCTTTGTTCTTTGCACTTGTTTTTGAGGCTTAATCTGATGCTGTAGTAAAGTACTTTATTTCTAGCCAGGCTTGCCCATYGGGGAGTTGTTTTTACCTGGCATTTGAAGCCCCAGGTCATGTAACAGTGTGTGCTTTGCTTGAGAGCCCTCGCAGACAGTTTGGCMTTCGCTGGTAATTTCGTTTTGTATAATATAAGAAGGAGATACTAAATATAAGATATTATGATGAAGTGCCTTGTGGTGATCAGAGCCAGCATTTGTGCTTTATGCCAGTGACTCTATTCCATTGCTGCCCCCCTAACCTGAGAAAATGCTTTTTTCTTTTGAAATTCGTGCATTTTGGCAGTGTTAATATTTTGCTTGTGTGAGATGCTTTGGCATCAATGAAGAATGGACTTTAGCTAGACTGGTTTCAATCTAACCCCACAATGTTCTGGAATCCGCTTTATGAAACCGCCGATTGGAAGGTTGTGTGTGGTTTCCCTCCCTGTGCCGACGAGGGAGGCGCACGGACCGGCTGCCGGGACAGCCTGGCCCGCGGGCTCGGCGCCGGCCACACGAGCCCTCATCTTTCCTTGTCCCCCTTCCCTCCTGCTCGCTTCACTTTTGAGCACCGAGCCAAACTCTTATTTTTCTCAATTCCTTTAGGATGGCATTGTAGCGAAGAGCAGACTTTGGCCTTAGTGTTTGAGCTCGTGGCATTGATGCAGCCTCAGTGACGTGGAGCAGTATCAGTCTTGCTCCCTCTCGCCAAGGAAGACGAGTGATGTTTGTGCTGCTGCCTCGCACCAAAGCCTCAGCGACCTTTTAATCGTCTCCAGGACTCTGGAGGATCCCAGTGGTAGAGACTGCCTGGGGAATATGCTGAATTGCTGCATCCCTCCTGCCCAGGCCGCCTCCCTTGTGTCCTCTCTCCCCTGGTGCTGGGTCCCTGCAGCATCCCCAGGCCTGCTCTGACCAAAACCCTGTAGCTGGGACCCTCAGCAAACCTGCACTTTGAGTACACCTAAGTTCTCCCAGATTCTCAAATCAAATATATAAAGTATCAAGAAGAGTTAAAGTAGGATTTCTAGTGATTATATTGCACATGCATTAAATATGCTGCTTTCCCATAAGTAGTAGACTTGTGTTGTATTTTCCTTAAAAAATTTTGCTTTGCTAACTCTGACATGAGTGATAGAGTTGCAGAGCGGGCATGGGCAGAGGTTGTCCATAAGGAGTTGGTGAGTCCAGGGCCGAAAGGGGCTGCTGTGGGAGATGGGGCTGGCTCAGCGGCCCCGTGTGGGGCAGGGCATCCGCTGCCAGCACAAGGACAGAGCGTTGCGTGAGGACAAGGCTCTAACTAATAACAAGGCAGCAGTAGTTAGTGCAGCCCCTCAGCTGTTTGTGGCTGGAATCTGAAATATAACTGAACTCTCTTACTTTGTCAACGTGAGTCCTGTGTGCTACTCAGATGAGTCTCCTGGGTCAGATTTTTAAAAAGCTTTTATGTGCCTAGAGATTTGGATAAGCCTTTGCTGGAGCTTTCAAAAGCGTCCAGGTTCTTAATACCTGGTGACTGTTTCTTTTCTTTTTTTTTAATATGTGAAAGAGCTGCTGATTAATTCCATTCTCTTGAAGCAAAAGCAGAGTCAGTTTGCTGGCTTTCTCAAAAYACCTGCTATTCAAATAGTTCTATCTTCTGTTATTGCTGGTGTTTGTTGCCCAGCTATGATATTGCAGGTAGGGTTTAGATGCTGGATTGGGAACCCTGCAATCAGACACCTTTGGTTTATCCCCAGACCATTGACACCGACGCAGAGACTTTCCCYGCACGCCCTGGCTGCAGATCCCAACTCTGGGCAGAGAGCGCCTTGGGTTCAGGACCAGCACTTTACTTCCTTGGCCGCTTCAGAAGTGCACACGGAATAGTTTACAGAAAGCAGCATTCTTCATGGCAGAAATGGGGAGCTGGAACTCTGGCTTTCTGATATCAGAGTTACCGCTTCTTACTGTGTGATCAATGACAAGTCAGTTGAACSCCAAATTCAATCTCGTATTTAGGCTTCCACTTTCCCCCCTAGGTTACTGGGGTTCTGGAAGCCTGAAAGTGTCAYTGAATTTGTACCCGCTGGTCACTCAGTGTTCCTGTGGCATCAAAACCCCTGGCAGTGATTAACAAGTAGCTCCTACTCGGAATAGCAAGACTGGAATTCAGAACTATCAACAAGCAATATCAGCAGCACAAGGAGCATGGTTTTGCTTTTAATGAGAAACCTGAGGCTCTTGGAATGCCACAGAAGGAGCCAAATCAGAGTGAAGATAAAATGCTTTGAAGTATGTTAAGAATTCAAACCAGAGGCATCTGAAAGGGTACAATGCTTAGAAGGCAGGAGCCCCATTCTCGTTGGACAGGCTTCTTTATGTAGGTGTAGGTTACACAAGCTGTATTTACCTGGGCTTCGGATGGACTTTTTTAATAAGGCTGATTGATGGTGTCTGCCCGGCTCAACCGGGTGTGAGATTTTGGGTGTCAACCAAGTCCAGCGCGTGTTCAGCATTCCTGCCCCTGGCTGGACGTCAGCTCCTGGCACAGGCTTCTTGTGCCTGGMTTCCTGCAGAACAACTTTTAGAGCAGGCAGAGCTATAATGTAATGTTTGATGTTTTCATTTTTGAAATAAAAATAGAAGTGAAACTCCCAAGTGTTAGCAAAAAATGCATATGAGAAGTATATTAGATGATGGGAGTAATGTGGGTAGAGTTGCCCAGGAAAATCAAACTCAAGATTAATTTATTTCACAGATAGARCAAGTAACACACAGAAATTCATTAAACGTTATTGTTGCATTTCATGTACTGCAGGCCCATGGCTATCACGGTGTCCAGTGTTTTTACAACCACCTGTCTTGTTTAATGCCAGTTAAAATTCCAGTTACCTGATCAGTTGAAAATCTTTTCATAGAGCAAAAATGTTTGCCACTTACTTTACAGATGTTGAATTTCTAAAGCACCAGTGCAGCAGAAAGAAGTGCAAGGATGTTGGACCCATTTGGATGGGGTCAGACACCCACATCCTGTGCATGGTACTGGCTGCTCTGTTAGACCCTCGTTAGCTTTTTCACAACAGGTGCCCTTCTCTTTTGAACTGTTCCCTTTGTAAGAACATTCCTGTGAGGCAGAAAATGTCTGTTTTTACCATGGAGGGGAAAAAAAACGTTCAATTAATTGTATTAGTAACATCTTTTCTTCCTTTTTTTTTTTTTTTCTTTCCATTGTGCAAGTCCATTTTGAGGAAAAGAAGGCACTCATAAAATGAGTAACCTCATTTTTCTCATGTTCTTTGCCTCTTCTTTGATGCAGCTTCCAAAGCAAAGGCTGTTAGATTGATTAAATACCTTTTCACATGCCTACATGTCTTCACCAGTCCTTATTTGCACAAATAGGCTTAAATGAGGAGATGTCACCCTTGAAGTACAGAGCAGAAAAGAGCTCTCCATAGAAGAACCCCAATCGGTGGGAATTCCTGCCTGCCCAGCTGTGAGCCTTTGAYGCTGCTGGGCTGGAAGCAGAGCTGCCCGGTGATGGAGCAGGGAGGATTGTGCTGGAAGGTGGCTGTTTGGGTTGGGGCTGAGCTAAAGGCTGCTTGGACTGGGACCTGTGCCCTTGCTCGGAGCAGGWCTTTCCTCGAACCCAGCGTGTGCAACTGGAGCTTCCTTTCTGTGCAGGATGAGCTGCTGCTTCCGACTGCTTGCCCGGCCRTGGCCACGGGCCTTGTGGTGAAGATGTGTTTCTGTGTGAGCRCGTGGGCCAGCTCCATAGCACTGACCATGGGGGCTCAGCCTGGACCCCTCTGCACTCTGCACCACAGGCAGCTGTGCAGGATCTGTCCTCAGCGAGCGCGTAGGTTCAGTAACAACGCGTTCCGCAGATCTGCACACGTGAGCATTAACAGTAAATGTTGTGTCAGTAGCTCACAGAATATCTCTGCGCAAGAAATACACATGCGTGGGGTATAAATCTGCTTCCCCGGCCAAGTCATGCTGCAAATGTATTTTTCTTCTATTTCTTTTCATCCTTTTATACCCAGGTTCATCTGTCTTTAAAAAAAAAAAAAAAAAAATCTACTGTGATCTCGCTGTTCTTGTTCTAGTCTGTTTGTATGAGAGGTTACAGATAAAGAAGTTCAGGTTTCAGAAGTATTAGTGGGACTAAGAATATTCCCCGTGAGCATGAACACCCTGCAGTACCCCTGGGTATCTGGTTGATTTTGGGTCTGTGTGATTCGGAGATTGCTTGGTACAGAAAGTGTGTTTAGCTTCTTGGGAAGCAAGCCCTTGAGATTCCTGGTGTCCTTATAGATGGCCTCTTTTTGGAAGGAATGGAATTTCCCACAAAAGAAATCTGTGCTCTGAAACTGTAACAGGGCTCAGTCTGTTACTTTATACATAGTTTGTGTGTTTTTTTTTTAAATTAGAGAATATTATAGCACCATTTAAGTTGTATGTTATTAAGTTTATCTTAGTGCATCCTTAAAAGCAACACAGTTCTTTGTATGTTTCATGTTCTTCATGCTTGAAAAGCGGAGCCCCGTGTTGGTGCTTGGCCTGTGGCTGCTGAGGCAGGGTTTGCTCCTGGATCTCCCCCGGGCCCTGGTGGATGGGTGCGTGTGTGACCCAGCATGAGCTTGGTCTTGAGCTCTGCCTTCGAAACATGGGCCACATGTATTTCATAAATATTTTATTAACTCTGAACATCTATGAATCTAGAGCTTTGGTAAAATGTGAGAAGTTGGGTTCCCTTGGCCATGGAGTTTATCCTTCTGGAGCTCAGCTGCTTGTGATGGTAATGAAGTAACGGGCATCATCCAGTTGTATGTAGTCTTTTTATAGGTCTTTCTGCATCTGTACAAAAATATAATCTGCAATAAGTAGTGCAAGAATGCTGGTTTAATCCTCATATCCACAAAATGATCATAWTTTTTAATTGACGTTAATGTCTTATATAACCTCTAAGCCATTATTATATTACGTTTTTGTAATTGCATAGAACCTGTTATTGAAAGAGAAGACGTCACATCCTTAAATACCTATGTACGAACCCTGCTGAATCYAGCATGGTGTTTTATACCGCTTCCGCAGCCATGAGAGCAATAACAAGAATATGATTCCCAGTGTGCAGCTTCTTGCACTACATAATTTTAATTCAAAGGCAGTAGGACCCAGTTTTGCTGCTTGATTAATATTTTGAAAAGCAGTTCTCCCTGTTCCTCGCAGGAATCTGTGACTGTTCCCCTAAGTGCTCAGGAGAGATCAGTAGCGGGGAGCCTGGCCGTGGAAACAGCTCGCGGCCGCTTCCCCGTCCAGGTGAGGCCCTCGGAGGCTTCGTGCTGCAGGTGCTGAGYGCACTGGCCTCCATCCAGCGGAACTCTTAAGCGCCTACTTAAGTGCAAACTTAAATGTGTTGCTGGAGACAAGCCAGAGTGCTTGGGGTGTTTGCACGGCTGAAACCTACATTCACTTTGCAGTGGATCCTTTATTTATTTTGCGGTTCTGAAGTTATTTTTTCTCTCAAGTAAATGAGAGCAAGAATATTCTTGTTTTCTTTGAAAACACAACATACCAAGGCAACCAAGGAGTTTTTGCCATCATTTAGTGCTTAGCCTCTAAAATCAGAGTTTGCTGGATTTTCTCCAAAGCATTAGGCTAATGCGAGCTCTGTCAATATAGTTAGAAGAACAGCCTCAAGTACTGGCACATTTCTATAATTTGACTTTCTTTCCTCGTTGTTCACATTTTGTGGGAACCTGAAAAAAATCTTTCTGTAGGCACATGTTGCCCCTTTGCATGTGCAGTGGAGTCTCCGTTTCTAGTGCCCGCTGGTGTGTCTGGGGGGGCCTTGAAAGCACAAGGAGAGGCCTGAAGAGGCTGCGATGGCTCTGGGCCRGTCTCAGCATCCTCTGCGGCTCTTCCAGGAGGAAAGTGCCACATTGTCCTGTCTCCATTCAGGTCAGTGCTGCTGAGCTTGGCTCTGCTGTGCAGGGCACCTTGTTTTCTGTTGGAGTGTCTTGTTTCCGAGTACCTGGCCGACGCTCCGGAGGGCTGTGCTGCCATTCAGAGGGACCTGGACAGCTTGGAGAGTTGGGCAGAGAGGAACCCCATGAGATTCAACAAGGACAAGTGCAGGGTCCTGCACCTGGGCAGGAATAACCCCAGGCATCAGTACAGATTAGGGGTTGACCTGCTGGCGAGCAGCTCTGCAGAGAGGAACYTTGGTTGACACCAAGTTTAACCACAAGGCAGGAGAAAGACTAAGCAAGCTGGGCCTGTTTAGCCTGGAGAAGACAGAGGAGATGTGATCAATCTCGATCAATCACGATATGTGTAAGATCAATATGTATAAGTGAGGGGAGAACGTAGGGAAGAGGGAGCCAAACTCTTCTCAGTGGTGGCCAGTGACAGGACAAGGGGTAACAGGTACAAGTTGAAACCCAGGCAGCTCCATCTCCATGTGAGGWAGAACTTCTTTGCTGTGAGGGTGACAGAGCCCTGGCACAGGCTGCCCAGGGAGGTTGGGGAGTCTCCTTCTCTGGAGATCTTCCCAACCCGCCCGGATGYCACCCTGTGTCCCGTGCTTTGAGCATCTCCATTAGCCCTGTCTGCAAAACCCAGCGAGGGGGAAGGAGGAGATGCAAGCAGTGTGCGCAGCCTGGGAGTGGGACTTGGAAGCACAAAACAGGGAATAGGGGGTATTTGAAGTTAAACTACTTTTGATCTGGAATACAGGCTGGCATCTTGATTCCCTAATCTAAATAAGCCTTCTGGGGGGAAAAAGCCCTTTCCCTGCTCAGCAGGTGAAGGCTGCAGTTTTCCTTTAGCCAGAAGATGCCTTGCCAGCTGTGTTGTTCCTCCCATGTTTATGATAGCCTTTAATAGAGCCTTCAGAAAGCCATTAGGATTGTCAAGTTGCATTAAATCCTCCATGTGTAATAATTTAACACCAAACAAACAATTGCATGGCTGCAGGGCAATGACTGAAAGTTTTAATCATTTGTTAAGAAAAGCATAACTGTTGTGCATAAGCCATACTGGAATGTAGTATTTTGTGCTAAATCGTGGATTTAAAGGTATATCTTCATATATTAGTGCAGTTGGATCAGTGATGTTATGTTTCTGTGGGAAATGCAGCCATCTAGTTATATTGTTTCCTGGCTTTCTGCATGTTAAGTTTGGGAGAAATCTCTTAGTTTTCCCCACTGATTGCCTGCCTCATTCCTAGAGGGAGGAAGAGAAATGAGGAGTGTTTCCATAGCTTTGGCTTTTCTTGCGAAAAGAGCTCTCTTGAAATGTAGGTTTTGCCTCATGGGTTTGACAGTATGCATGTTTATGACAAATATAGGAATTTTCCATTCCATTAAAGTTTCAACAGATATTTCCTTCAGGATAAAAGAGCTGCAGTTGCTTGGTGAAGAGCCATTAAAAGCTAACAAATCTTTAATAGCTAGAAGATATCTTTCTTTAAGTCATTAAATAATATTTGGTGATTTCTTGGTGAGCAGGAGAGTTGTGCTGGCTGATTAAGGGCTCCATCAGCTACTGTGGGAACAAGTGAAGCTGAAGGGCTGCAGAGTGTGACGGGTGAATCCCAGGGTAGGGCTGTGGCAAAGGAAAGGCAAAACAAGGGAAAAAGGCAGCCAGAACGTGTACGCAGGTATTGCTGGCAAGGCTCTCATTGACTTGTGTTATAAGATACCCAGTGGATATAATAAGAAATAGGGTAATTGTTTTGAGAATTTTATTAGCTCTCTGTTGAGCTGGGATATCCTTRGCAGTTTCCAGAGCTCGTTAACCTTCCTTAATGATATGTGAAAAGTGTTGTGCTTGAAACCGAGTGGGGATGATGCACAAAGCAGTGCTCTTAGACAGTATTTTCCTGAAGCTCATTTTTAGATTCCGTATGATGAAGGGAGGAGTACACTGTTCCAGTGCAAGAAGCAGTATAAATCTTTACATAGTTTGAATAAAATATTGAAAAATTAGGTGGAAGCCTGAGGCCTTTTTAGTGCAGAATTTTGGCGAGCTGTACATTTTGCTTTAAACTGCAGACAGTTCGTGTTCTCCGTTCTTGCCTCATTGCAGCAGCACAAATCAAAAGAAAATCCCATTATCTCAAAAAAATAAGACTAGCAGAGAACTAGTCCAAGAACAAAATCTAATTATTATATTTATGGAAAAAGAAAGATTTATCACGGGAAGATCTGAGGATATAAACTCCTTAGAAGATGAGTATTTGCATTTTTTTTGTGAGGATATACAGCAAAATGGCAGTTTGCCTTTTCAACAGCAATTGGATGTGCAAAGCTTAATTAGAAATCACAGTAATTTGAGGGGTTTCTTCCAAAGCCGATTTGTTCCTTCCTCAGGTTTGTTTCCCAAGAAAATTCCCGGGCAAGCCTACCAGAGCCTGTACAGTATGTCTAAGACAAGGTCATGATTAGTTTCCCAGTGTGAGATGGGCAGGACCTAGCAGGCAGCTCCACCACGGCGCGTTTGCCTCCCACCCGCCGCTGGTTTCTCTGAGCAGGGGTCGTCCCGGCTGTCACAGGTACCTGTAGGTTTTGCCAGGACCTGTGGCTGGGTGGTTGCTGTAGCGTGTAGCCGTGGTGGAGATGTAGCAGCACCGTGGGGTGAGAAGCTTTTCACAGAATCACAGAATATTCAAGGTTGGAAGGGACCTCTAGAGATGATCTCRTCCAACCTTCTATGGGCATTTTTTTCCCCATCTTTTCTGTGTCTATGAAGTCTAGTGGGATGGAGAGAGTTACAGGGACACTGAGAGAAGGAAATATTTCACAGATGCGGAGAACTCAAATCCTGGCACCTTGGTGAATGGGGTGGACTCCCCATCCGGTGGGTTCCTCATCTGGAGATGAAGGTCAGGATTCTCCTCGTGCAAACAGTGGCAGGCTCTCACACTGTACGTGTCTCAAGTGGTGGTAGTAATGCCTTGGATTAGCTGGCTCGTAAAAAGGGATAGATATTGTCTCGTAATTACACAGCCCCACGACTGAGCAAGCTTCTGTTTAAGTTCGGAGTATTTTGCAGCTTGATGAAATTCATGTAAATGATGCTCATCGAGTAGTCAGAGAGCTGAAATTCGGCAGCTGTCTCCTTTGTGCAGCTATTTTCAATAATTAATTGGCTATCCTTTGGCTTTTAATGGGGGAGTGGTAGCACTAGCTTTACAACTCCTAAGTTCAGTATGATCCAAACAAAAGCTGTGGTGTGTCCTTAATGTGAGAAGAGTCAAGTGCAGCCTGATCAGGCCAATGGGGAATAAACTGTGGTGGGAAAACTGAACAGTGGCTACTTGAATCGTATATCAGTTATTGTGGGGAGCTCAGAGCAGTTTATAGACTTGAGGGAATGTTTCTTTACCCTGTCTCTCTGCTTATCCACTGCTTTGGCCAGCACCTGAATGGATTATTTGCAATGAGGCACCTATGGAGGTGGATCTGACAGCTCCAGCATGGGAAGGACCGTGCCACGAGGCCATTAACTGGTTAAGCACCCAACGTGTTCCTCTCTACCTGTGTCATTTATGGGAATTCCTATCTGCTGTTTTCTTCTCTCTTGGAATATGTTTCCCTTCTAGGAAGGGGGTTGCTCTTCTCTCACGTAGCTGCCTCAAATGGTCGTGGATTGTTCTCTATTTTGGAAGAGATTTCTGTGGTGCTCGGATTATTCTCTAATAAAATAATGATGCATTTTTTTTTCCTGTTRTCTTTTCACAGTTGTTTAGCGAAAAGATAAGTGGGGCAGAAGGAACAAAATTAGATGAAGAATTTCAGGAGATGGAAAGGGTAAGGAAAGCGCTACTGTTTTTTCCACATTCAACTGCTGCAGAATCAAAGGTCTGTTTTTCTCCACTGCCTGTGCTTGGACAAGAGGTCTTTGGGGTTTAGTAAATTGTTTTAAATGCACCCCTTCCTATCTGATGTTTTTCCTGATAAAATCGAAGTATAGGGGCCAAATTTTCCTTTGCTACAGAATTATATTCATTAAGTTAAATAAGTGTTTAGAAATTGCTGCAGTTTGCTGTGGAAATGGAGGTATTTTTAACCTCTTGTTAACAGTGTCATCTATGAGTTAATCAGTATACTCCCAGATTCTGCTTTTTCAGCTTTCATGTGCTATTTCATTGCCCTTGTCTTCTTTCTGTATTTTTAATGTACATAGTAGACATAGGTCACAGCTTTTACTGTTGGCAGATTAAGGAAAAAAGTCTTGTGTGAGTGCATTTTCCAACACACACTTTCTGAATTTATGGTCTAAACAGGCTCCTAGATTTCATTTTCTTTGGCTTCAGAATAACTATTTGCTCCTCTGTATTATAGGGGGGAAAATAATGTGCAAGCCCTAAGGGAGGAAAGAGAAGCAATCCAAAAATGTGATTTTCATAGCATGTAAGATGCTATCAGATGGGAAGACAGTGCAAACTACTGCATTAAATGGCACTGACCCCAGGACTGTGAGCGAAGATATTTTCAGCATTTTGCAGCTCTGGAGAAAAACAGTYAGTGACAACTCTTGGGCTGCCAGGAAAGTTGTAGTCTGGGCTCTATAAGCAGTATTCTTGATTAATGGCTTTGAAGAGTAAGGAGATCCCTACATTTTGATACTAACTTTCTACTCTTCCTAGCACTATGTGCTAATTAATATATTTTGGTGTAGGCAGAACTGTGGCACAGCATTTTATTCCAAGTTATCATATTTGGTTTATTTTAAATAAAATTTCATAGTCAAGCAGAACAATATATAATGTCTACCAAGAGGATAAGCTTTCTAGTCATAGATTTTTTGCTATCTTTCTCTTACTTTTTTTTTTTTTTTTTTTTATAGAAAATTGATGTCACTAATAAAGCTGTAGCTGAGCTTCTGTCCAAATCCACAGAGTATCTCCAGCCAAATCCAGGTAAGGCAAGGAACGAATGATGTCAGGTTTTGCTGGATGTTATCCTGTTTCTCAGCAGTTCATCCCAGGTGGATAAAAGCTCAGAGGGTCATTGATGTGAGGCCCTTGGAAGGGCCAGACACCTCTCCCTGTGCAGCAAAGCTGCCATGTGCAGGGGCTGGACACATCCCGGCCCTTGGGCCTCCTGGGCACGGCAGCTGTGTGCACGGTGGGTCTGGGACGTGTGTTCCTGCTTGAGCTGGATTTCCTGGAGTGGGATGTGGATCCCTGAAGCAGAGAGAGCGCCAACGTTTTCTTCAGCAGATATTTAAAAAAAAAAAGCATCAAGTTTAACATGTGTAGTGCTGCTGTTGGGGATACTGCAGGTTGTCCGTTCATGGGGAGGTTGACTCTTGCTTTTCCACAGCTGTTGTCACCTTTGAGCAAAGTTTTTCTTCTTATGGGCTCTGCCAAGTGTCAGTGGCCTAAGAGTCCTAGACATATTAGTAGAGGTTTCAAATGCTGTTTTGAGTGGGGGGAAATGAAAGGCGGCCCACTTGCATATCCCACAGTGGATAACCGAGTTTATCTGCTGAGATAGATTCACTGTCTAGGTCAGCTGTTGGACCTGCGTTTTTGATGGGAATGGCCTGCCAGGCTTTCGTGTGGTTGTAGTCCTAGTGGCTTCAGGGAGAGCTGTGTGTTGAGGAGCCTTATGAGGTGCAGTGTCCTGGAGGAGGGTTTAGTGGGTCCTGCCTGTGTAAGGATGGCAGGAGTCAGTGCTTACCAAGGCCCAGATGGGTTACTCAAGATGCAACCAGTGACCATTGCTCACATGCCTCAGGAACAGCCTGACGAGGCTGTTGCCTGTGACTGATGATAGTAAGGAGTAGGTTGGAAAACCACTGTAGGAATAATCACCTGATTCTCTCATCCCCTCAAACAATAAATTGCTTTGTATGTATCAGGCCATTCTGCAGAATAAAGTCCTACTGTCTTGATTAATGAAATGAGGAAAATAAAGGCCTGAAAGGTGCAAGTTCTCAGAAGCAACAGTGTGGAATTGGCTTTGGTTGCACTCGTGTCTGTTCTGCATTTGCTTTCTGTGGAACTTGTAACAGAAGAGTTTGGTAACTGTCAGCAGAAGGTGACAAGCAGTCCCAGTGTAAATCTGTCCAGAGAAACGATGCTCCTTCAGGTGGGAATGAAAATGGTATCGTGTGAACCTTGCTGTCTAATGGAGTAATCTCTCAACCTTAGATTATGAAGTACTGGCTCTAAAAGACTTAAAATTCTACAGGCCAACAGTTGCTTAATGACATTACTTTTTAAGTGATTTATTGATTTAAATATATGTTTATAAAATGATGTTATAACTTGGTCATTTTTTCATGTACTTCTCAGCATACAGAGCCAAGCTGGGAATGCTGAACACTATGTCAAAGATCAGAGGACAAGTTAAAACCACAGGCTATCCCCAAACAGAGGGCCTCCTGGGAGACTGCATGATACGGTATGGCAGGGAGCTTGGAGATGATTCTATGTTTGGTGAGTTTGTGTATCTCCTTTGTGAATATTTCAGTATAATGTTTTCTGCAGAGTACAATTACTCAATGATGTAATGGATGTACATAGTTATTGCAGGTAAGAGGGAAAGTTCAAGAACTGTAATTAGGGAGTGATTGATACGATAAACAATACACTGTTTTACGTAAGCATCTGTTGCACATGGTTTTGATAATACTGTTATTAATGCTGTCTGACAGTTCTTCTTATTAAGATACCTATTTTAGTTTCTGAGTTGCCAAACCTAAATAATTCATGATGATCCTTAGATTCACTGTGTTTTTTTAGCTTTAAAAAAAAAAAATCTTGTTACTCTATATTTAAGAAGTGAATTAAGGGGGAAAAGTCCTGTAATTTACTTCTCAAAAAAAGACACTGCCTTTTTTTTCTTTCCCTCCCCACCCCATGATCTGGTGCCTCTGTGCTTTTGAGCAGTGCTTTTTGAATATATGTTTTGTCATTTGTATGAAAATCTTCTCCAGGCAGCTACGCTACAATTCTTTGGTAAATCAAATCTTACCCATTTTCTCTCAAAACACACTGGAACTTCACAGGCAGAATTTGGAGACRGGGCTGCCCTGCTGAGCATGCCTGGTGTGTAAGTTTACCTGCTGTGAATTTGCAGTYCCACTGCAACATGCCTTGGTGGGTGCTTTTTGATATGGGAGAACAAGAGAACCAGTGAGAGGAAACGTGAGAAATAGAAAGTCCTGGCCTGAGATGGCACCTGGACTGTTTCTTAAGATATGTTTCCTGTTTTTCTTTTACATATGTTCCAAGTAGAATATTTTTTACCACAGGCGTTGCACTACTGGATGTTGGTGAAAGCATGAAACAAATGGCAGAGGTGAAAGACTCGCTTGATATTAATGTCAAGCAAAATTTCATCGATCCTCTACAGTTATTGCAAGACAAAGATTTAAAAGAGATTGGGGTAAGTTTTCCTGGGTAGAGCTTTTCTTATCAAAAATCAGTCAGTGAAGCTCTAGTTCCCTGGAACAAAAGTTTGAAAGCACCAGCCCCATGAGCTCACTGTGCTTACGCTCGAGTGTCTAGCAAAACAGTGATGGATCTGCTTGAAAGCGGTGGCTCACTGTTTCTCACTGTTGCCTAATTTATTCAGTTTGCTTACATGATCGTTTCTGTACCAGAGAGATAGGAGAGAAAGTTAATATTCTTATCTGCTGCTATTTATTTTAACTTGTGTTTTATTAATTGCTGTGAACATGCTAGTGGGCTGTGATTTATACTGTTAGAACTATTACACTGCTAATTGTTTATTGTAATTTGCCCTCTCTGTTTACCTATTATAGAGGCTGAATTTGACTTTTGAAAAGGTTGTTCAGGGCAACCACTGAGTGATCTGAAAAGTGCCATGAGTGCCACGTACCACTCTGGGGAAAAATACAGGGTGCTGGAGAACACATTTTTAACCTTTAGAGTTTGTTTTTTCCATGCTTTTGTTTACAATACGGCAATGGAAAAGAAAGCCAGGCACTGCCTCTCTCTAAGTCTGCTGATTCCAATAGATAGGGTAACAAGCAAATTAAAACCTTGATGAAATGCAGAAATGGAAATTATTTTATTTGCTTATATGTAAAAATATGTGGAAAGCATAGCAATAAAAAGTCATGGTATCTGTAGCTGTCTCCTGTGATACACATAACTATTTTCACTTGTAGTTCTCCTGAACTGATGAAATATAATTATGATGAAATATGAGTTTATAATAATAATGGATTTCTGAGATTCCGTCAGTCTTTGTATTTCTGTGATTCTGCCCATCACTTCAATTCCATCATTGATAAATGAARTCTACTTATAAATCACAATGGATGTGTTTGGACCTGTCTCCATTTGACCTCTTCCTAAGCATTCTGTCTTATTTAGCATCATCTGAAGAAACTGGAAGGTCGCCGTTTGGATTATGATTATAAAAAGAAGCGTCTTGGGAAGATACCAGATGAAGAAGTCAAACTAGCAGTAGAAAAATTTGAAGAGTCAAAGGAACTGGCTGAAAGAAGCATGTTCAACTTCTTAGAAAATGATGTAAGCCTGTCCTGCTGCTTTATTTCTTGCTGTACACACGAGAGAGAAACGTGTGGGGTCAGAGAAAGCCTGGCCCATGCTTCACACTTGCAGGAGGCAAGGACTGCAGGGTGAGGGGGTGCTTCCTTCCCCTTGTCCAGGAGGGATGTAGTGTGTGACTCCCCTTCATGGGAGGGCTTGAGAATTCAGCAAGGTCTTATGGAGCGACCCAGGCTTGGACAAAATGGTCACAGAGCTCTCATGTGGCTTTGTCATCCATGAACAATGAACCACCTGAGAGCAAAGCACAGGGAGGTCTGTGGGAGAGAAAAGGTCACACCCTGGCACAGACTCGCTGCTTGAACCATGAGCTTTTGCCTCTGGGCAGCTGAGCTTATACATAGAACTTTGTGGCTGGTCTGGAAGTGGGAGATTTTGGAGCTAGAAATGACTGCACGGAGTTTGTATGGGTTGTGCTGAGGCAACTTGTCTTTGGCTCGCATTTCAAGTTCATCTTGAAACATGACTAAATGGTCAGCAGCTGTGGCCATTTGGGCCTCTCCTCCTGTGCACACAGAGAGGAATTGCAGGGACGTGATTTTTCCCACGTAGTTATGAGAACATCTAGGAAAAGAGTTCTGGAAGGAGGTTTTGTCAGTCATCTAGACCATTTTTCTGCCTGAAAGCAGGAGACCTGGCCTTCCTGACCGGTGTGTGCAAAGGTATGTTTATGTGGAAGATGAAGGGCAAAAGAAAATACTTTGGGTTTGCAGAGATCCTAATTGCAATGTCTTTCTCTCCTCAGTACCCCAGCTTTCTTCCTTGGTCTTCTTGCCCTGCAGTCTCTGCTTGCAGTGCCCTGGCTCCCAGCCACCTTTGCCAGGTGTCTCACCCAAACTCAGTCCTGATCCACATCTTTCTCAGGCTTTTTGCACAGCACTTTCCAAACCTCCCACGCAGACACTTATGCATGTGCTCCTTATCATACCCATCTTCTGCCTTTCCCACTTAGCCAGTCCCAGGCTCCTCTTGCTAAGTGGCTTTTAGTCACTCTTGTTTGTCTGGCTCCCACCCAGTCTCCTTCTCTCTTCTCCCAATTCCCACTTCCCTACCCCTCCTGGCTCTTAGTCGTCCTTGTCTGGACAGTCCTTGTCTATCCATCTTCTCTGACCACCCTGTCCAAAATCCAGGCGTTTTGTGTATTATGCTCAGCTGGTTTCCATTACTTTCTTTGGACTTTGATGGAGTTGTATCAGCTGTTGATTTGGGTCTGTGTGTTTCATTTATGTACATTGTGTGACAGTGTTTGGCTCTCCTGGACTCCCAGCAGAATTTCTAATAATCTTTCCGAGTGAGTAAAAGCAGACCAAGTATAGCACAAAACAGCCCCAGGTCCATGCAGAAAATATCTTCAGATACCTTCTTGTAGTCCAGTGTCTGAGGACGTAGTGCTGGAGCAGGAACTTGCCAGACTGCTTGAGATCTGTCCTCCTAAAATCATCTGAAAGGAAGAGGGCAAATCTGTTACTGTTCTATCTGTATTACAGCTTCAGCTTTTCAGTTTGCGTTAGGGGCATGAGATTGTTACTTGGCCTATAAAGATATTTTTCTTTTACCCTCACATTCAACTTTTCTCCAGCGTTCATATTCTTGAATGATTGGCTATTACTTTATGAATCCAAGCAGATAAATCATGTTTCATTTTTCAGTTTATAAATGCTGCCATCTAGTGAGGTAAGTGTGAACCAGTTCGGAATTGCGATTTGTAAACATCRTGAGTAAACACGAACGGATCTGAGTTAGAAGATGTGTCGTGGCTTCATTTCTCCCAGCCTTTCTGCACAGAAAAGCCCCCCTTCCACCTGCTAAGGGGTCGTGTCCTCTAACTGTTTCGGCCTTGGGGGTTGACAGGCAGCTGGTTTGGAAGTTGAAAGTAAAAGGGATTTGCACAATGTGAAGGGAAATGACTGCAGGACCCAGCCCTGAGTTAGTGAACTAGAAATTACACCTCAGTTTTGTTCCAGTTCCAACTGGCAGTTTCTGTGGTGGAAACACATAGGCTCATTTTCAATAGCCCCCACAAGGCATCAGCAATAGCAGGTCTGTTGTGAATGATCTTTTTGTTTATCCTTCAGCTAAATACCTCAAACTATTTTCCTCTCTGTATTTCAGGTAGAGCAAGTTAGCCAGTTGGCCGTGTTTGTAGAAGCAGCGCTAGATTACCATAAACAATCCACAGAAATTTTGGAGGATCTGCAGAGCAAGCTGCAAAACCGGTAAGATTGAACCCATTGGAACATTTTGAAGCTTTTTTGCARCAGAGGTTCATGGATGAGAAAAGATACTAAAGCAGCAGATTTTGTAGTAACATCTCACAAATACATGTCTGCTGCACTCTGCACACTAGTGGATTTTACTGCTTTAAGCTGTTTCCTCCTGGCAACAGGTGGCTGCACTGTGAGCCTGAAGTGCCCAGCATTTACCTGCCCAGAAAGCCCTGAGCGAGTGGAGATCCCCTGCTCCCTTTTACAGGGGTTAACTAGGACAGCCTCCATTTGATTGTAGGTTTAAATATATTTGCACTTTCTGAGCCATATTTTGGAAGCTTTGCTGAGAAATTGGCCTGTTTTCATGCGATTAGGGGGTATTCTGCAGCATTGTGAGGAAATTGCCAGCTGTCTAGGAGCACAATTGTGGTATAAAGCACTTGTGCAAGGCCCAGACACTTTGTGTCATGCTACCAGGAGGGGAAAAAAACCATGCTTCTATCATTAATTTATTATATATTGCTCATCAGAAGCAACAGAAAATGAGAGACCTGGATGACCTGAGTGTCACCATAGTGTAGTCCTGATATCCGAGGGACATTAACGTGGTGGGAGCAGCGCGCGGGAGCCGCCGGTGTCTGTCAGCGCTGCCCTGAGCAGYGATTCCGGCCGCTCTCAGCGGCGCCCCACGCAGGTGCAGGGAGAGCCCCTGAGCCCTCCGGCACTTGTGCTGACACTGGTTCCCGTTTGCTCTGAGCAGCGTGGGAGCCGCAGTCCCTGGGCCTCTGGCCTGGCCCGGTTTCTGCGTGTCTTGCACAGCTGAGCTTTCCAGACAGCTCCTTCCTGGGACTTCTGCGGAACCTCAGTGGCAGCTGCGGATGTTCAGCACTCCTTATAGCCAGGCCGTTAAGCTTTATTCCTCTGTCAACAGCATCACAGCATTAAGTGAGGCAGGGACTTGCTGAAATTCAAATATTGCATTAGATTTGAGCAGCTTTTTGTGAATAAATTGCAAGCTTCCCGAAACAACAGAAGGCTTTTCCCCACCTTTCAAATGCCAAAGCACTGCACCAGAATAGAAACCCCCTTTCTTCAAGTAAATCTATTGTTACTCTCCTTTATATTGCAGAATAAATGTAGCATCTAGTCGGCCTAAACGTGAACTTAAGTCAAAGCCTGTAATAACTACAACCCTGGAAATTGGTGATAATCAGCAGCACAATGGGATTGCTTATAGTTCTTCAATAAAATCATCAGGTAAGCCTGTGGCTACAGACTGAGTGTGTTGATAGACACTTTGCTGGATTGTTGCTTGTACCATGGGAATGATGGACCGTGAGGGATCAGGATCCAAGTATTTGGCTCCAGTTTGTTTCCTCACTTTGGAAATGGAYTCATTGCAGGATACCTCTCAACTCTCTTTTGCCATCTGAAATTCAGATGCAGAGCTCAGCTTGGCCTCTTAGGCTCTCTGTCCAGCCAGGATGGTGGAGGAGCGCAAGGAGGGGCGCTCAAGGAGAGCAGTCTCCTCCTTCCCAAGACCGGTGCCGGAGGTGGCTGGCAGACGTCGCCTTCGGCGCCTCTCCAGATGCTGATTTTGCTCCACGGTCTGTGAGACTGTAAATGATTAGCTCGGGATCTTAGCTTTTGGACATGTAAAATTCAGAGAGATGGCTCTGATCTTTACTAATTTTAATGGCTTTGATAAAATATTTATGAAGAGAAATGTTGAGAATAGCATAGGCTTTTTATGCCCTTTAACACACCTTAATGTCCCTTTAGCTCTCTAGAATATGCAGCAAAGTGTCTGCACTTGTGAGCTCTTGCAYTGTGGTATCCACTGGCTTGGAGCAGAATCCCGTGTTAGAGATGGGCTCTGACTCCACAAAGGATCCCCAGCTGATAAAAACCCTCTACAGTTGTGTGAATGGTAATAATTAGTAAGATTACTACACACCAAAATAGCTATTCCTCCTCTCACGAATAAAATACTTTTTTTCCATCTCCTTTAAGCCTACAGTGAGTRATGACAGAAGACTGATAACAAAACACAAAAGACAACAGTCAGCAAAGAAAAGAGTGTGAAAAAAGACATTTTTTCAGATTCGTAAGGAAAATAGAGGGAAGGCAGTGAGCCAAAGGCTCCCTTCACCACTTGGCATGAGATCTAGGAGCTGCTTCTAATGCTCTTTCTTTTCTTTTCTTTTTTTTTTTTTTTCCTTGCTTTTTTTCTCCTCATTGTCTATATTTTCTTCTTCCCTCTCGCTTTGTTCCTTTTAAAGATAGTTGGCAGAGAARTGAGAAGGCGAGTGAGCACAGCTTAGTCTGGAGCTTGGTGCTCCTTCCAGTGTCTTTTTAAGCGGCATTCTGCTTGTAGGATGCTGATATTATATATCTGCGCTCAAGGGAGCATGAAGCAGTTCTCATGAACTAGAACTGAAGGACTGAACTGAAGAGTAAACAGCCACTGTTCATTAAGGTGGGAAAGGGGTGAGCCATTTCCATTCGTTGTTTCCAGTCACGGTATATGGCATAAACCTCTTCCCTCTCAGTAAATGATGGGTTTTCACTCACTGCTTATCTCAGTAAGTGTCATCAGAAGGGAAGAAAAAGCAAACCAGCCATGGAAGAGATGAGAAGAGATGAAGGGAAGGCTGTGGAAGTATTTAACAAGGCTTGCTATGCTTAGCGTAGTTAAGAACATCAAAAGGATCTATGTTGGACTTAGCTCTTGCATACTTSTTTTTTCCTCCTCAAGAAGCTAGTGTTGTGGGTGCTCTTCTTACCATTSCAGAAGGTACAATCATCCGTGAAGTCTTTACTCCTCCTCCTCTTTCCTTTCTTGTTCCGTGCTAGAAAATGACCCATATGGATTTCTATAAAGTTACAGTGGGGCATATATGTCCTGYTTGTAATTTGGCGGACCTTTCAGTTCCTTTTAGAGTCAGAATTATGTAGCAGAATTGATTTATGATCTGTAGTCTAGAAACATGAACCAGGTGGCTCTAAACAAAATGCTCCTAAATGTTTTAAGGTCCCCGTCTGGTAGAGGGATCGTTTCGTGATCACCCTCTTTTTTCTTTCCGTTTAGAAAAATGACCTCTTCATCCTAAATGTACARGTACTTTGATGCTCTATTTCCCTAGTCTGCGTATTGTTCCTATCCAAGTTTAGGCCTTGTAATTTTCCCTGATCGTGTCACTCAGGGTGGGTAGTGTCTTGGTCTTGAGTGCGGCTACAGAAATCCCCGGGACAGCTCCAGGTGAGCGGGCTGCACTCAGCACAGCCACCACAGCCCAGTTCCTCGASTGCTAAGAGGCTTTTCCTGCTTTTTGCCATAGCTTTGTAAGCAAAGCATCAGCTCCTTGCAGCAGAMATGATGTTTTGCTTCACACAGCTCCTTAACACATGGGGATTATTTACTACTAATGACTTGCACACATTTACAAGGCTAGGTTCACAGAAACATCATTTTGATGGCCTGGATTATTTAGCTCCTTTGATTAAGCGCAGATAACAAATCTGTCTCTTTGTTCTAATTCATTGCCAGTCCYCCTTAATCAGCCGAAGCTGGGAGCATCATCTGGCTCATTTTAGCTCTCTTTAGAGGCTGTGTCACATTGTGCCTTTCCTTCTTTGTGTTTGTTGGGCTTTGACTAGGCAGTGATAGTTGGGTCTGGTTGCTGCATGTTGGAATCTAACCCAAGCATCAAAATGTTTACAGACAAGAGCTGTGACAGAGGTCTGGGCTTATCATGTGAGGAAGCCTCTGGTTTGTGGTTATGATCACAATTTTGCTACTGCCTGTGCACACGCTGGTGCAGAGCACAGAGGAGATGCAGGTGCAGACGGTTCCTTTTGAAAACCCTCACACTGAATTGCCCTCAGCTTTCAGTCCTGTTCTGCTCCAGAAATCACAGCCAGTCTCTGGCTTAATGTGCTCTGGGCTTTTCCTCAGTTGGTGCTCTCCAAGCGTGACCGGTCTAGAGACGGCTCCACATTGATGTGTCAGCGAAGGGGGACACTTCCCTGCCTAATGGCTGCAGTTAGGGCGGTCGGCACCATGTGGGAGCTTAACTTAACATTTCTCTAGCCGCTTTACACTGCAAATCTCACCCCCAGTGCAAGATGAGCAGCTATTTAATGGCTGGGAGGAGGCTGGAGACCAACGTGCTGGGACGCAGGCAGTGTGTGCATTTTAACATCTATCCAGGCTGCCAGACATTTCTTTTCTGTTCTTTTGAGCTTAAAATGAGCCAGATGTGCTCCAGCTCATCAGGTACCTGGCTTTGAAAAAAATCACTGGTTTGCAGCAATAACTTAGCCCCACCAGGGCCACTTTATTCAGAGCTCTGCCTTCTGCTGCCGACTCTTCCAGGGAGCTGGTACCATTTGAGCCCTGGCAAAATAAAAATACCGCAGATATTTCTGAAGATAGTTGCTGTTGTTTCTTGTCAGACAGCTCTGGCTCGGCAGCTTTTCTCAGCCTGGGCTGTTTCAGCAGGAACGTGCCCACAGCAGAGCTCCCCCCAGAGCCGCAGTTCGGCCYGTTCTCCTGCTGCTCCCTCCTTCCCTCCTGCCATTCTCTTCTTAATAATTTACTTTCTTACACCTTACCATGATTAGCAAATTAAAAGCAGTGCAACAGGCATTGTTTCAGAGCTTAGCCATTACTCCAGTACTGCTTTAGCAACGCTGTGCAGATTTTCTCAGAAATAAATTAGTCCTTAAGCTGACTGCATGACTAGCATGTGTGATAGCTTAGAGAGCCAGGATGAGAATATTTGGGAATTGCTGCAATGTTGCAAATAAAGTAACCAGAATAATTTAGTATTAAAGAGGTTTATTAACTGCTTTAATGTTAAGTACTACATGGTCCAAGAGTTCTTTGTCYTGTTGCATGCATTTTACTACTGTTTATGTGGGAGCAGCATGAAATCTTTTCTCCTCTACTTCCTTTATGAATATATTCAAATGACTTGCGCTTGGATATGCTCGGATATATTTTTAAAACATGTCATGGCTGAACTTCAGTTGAACTTCTGGCAAGGCCTTGCCCACAGAGCTGAGCTTTACTGTTTGAACATCAGCTTACTTTTTTATTTTATTTTCCTAAGAATAACTTACTGTTCATAAAGATGAATGAATTATGAATTTATGAATTCATAAATGAATACCAGCGTGTAGGGCTCTGCCCTGTAGGTGTCTGCCGGGGCGGGCTGCGCTGGCCCCTGCTCCCTSGTGGGTGCTGGGGCAGCCCCGGCAGGCCCAGGGCACTTGCTGGAAGAAGTGCCCATCGGCCAACGCTGCCCTTTTCCCACCTCTGCCCTTCGGCAGCGGTTGCTCCAACTCTGCTTCCTTTATTCCTTCCAAAGGGAATGCGGCTGGGATTCAAAATCCGGTGACATCTGCATTCCAGGGAAAAACTGAGTAACGCTTTGAATTCCTTACCCCAAATGTTATATTTATACACAGAAGAACTGGATGTTAATGAGTGAAAGCAATGCAGAAATTGTCAGAGAAAACGATGAGGGTCTCTTTGTGACAGGGCTACAGTTTTGCCCCATCATTCTGGTGCTTTCTGGCCACTGAGGTGCTTTGAAGCTCTTTTAATATTTTCTTTTCTGTCGCTGGGGCAGGTTCTTCAATGCACATGGACCAGCCTTGCTGCCAAGCTCTGTATGACTTTGAGCCGGAAAACGAAGGCGAGCTTGGTTTTAAGGAAGGGGACATCATTACTTTGACCAATCAGATTGATGAGAATTGGTATGAAGGGATGTTACACGGAGAGTCTGGCTTCTTCCCCATTAATTATGTTGAAGTGATGGTACCCTTGCCTCAGTGATTGTGTCATTAAAGCTGTGAACATGATTTCATGATTGAAATGGATTCACAAATGTTCTATCAGTGTGGCATTCTGTGAAAGCCTTGCTCTTTGACTGACTTACTGACTTTTGTATGCGTCTTTTTAAAATGTATTTATTTTATATTCAAGAAACTTTTACCCTCCCTGTCTTCAGCAACCTGCAAAAAGACCCATGCCCAGTTTTTTTGCTTTGTGCCTTGAAGATCACTGTATGAAGTGTTTACTGGTAGCTCACTGTTGCTCCAAAAATGCATCTCTCTGCTATTATTGTATGTGAGGTTTTTTTTTTTTAAATCTTTGGCTGCAATGATTTTACTCTTGAAAACTATTTTAAAGAAATACTGTATATGAAGCTAACTGTAACCAGTTCCTAAGTTACTGATGTCCTTGAGCTTTTCTCACTTAYCACTCTGTAATTTATTGTGAACAAGTTAATCCATGTCTCAAATTGTATGTTGACAAAAGGCAAAGTGGTAGTTGTCAATATTATGATGTTGTTGTACTAAGTACAAGTTCTCAGMATTGAAAATTCCTATAATTTACTGACCAAACTTAATAAATATTTCTGTGGGAAAAGAACAGTGGTTGCTGCTTCTCTTCCTGTAGTTCTGGCAGTAGTTTTTGAGCTGAGAGTCACTTTTCCTGTGGAATAKATCAACTTTCAGCAAAGAAAACAATGCTGCATTAAACATGGAGGAATACAGCCAAACTCCTACTTTTATGACCCCTCAAGCCTGTAGAACTTTTAACAATCTTGCTTTCTCCCCCCAGATTGCATAGCGTTCATGATCTCTCCTAACGTTTTCTTATCCTTCGCTATAAGAGGGGGGGAAAAAAAGATCTGAACTAAGTGCAAACTGCTCCTAGCTCTGCAGTTCCACAGTTGCTATTGAAGGGGTATCACAAGTGGTTATTGTAAATAAATGAGTCAATACACTTCTTTCTTTTTTTTCCGAAAGGGATGCAGGAGAAGAAGAAAGAAGATAAGAGAACAGGTGGAAAGATGCAAGTACTGTAGCAGAAAGACTCAGCCTTCTTAAGTACTATTAAAATCAAGATATAAGGAATTTGGTTTTCTTTTAGCTTTCTCCTGCTTTGCTCAGTAGAAACAGACATAGTAACAACTGGAGCAGTCAGCAGCCACCTAGGAGCATATTCTCTTTTGCCTGTTATTTTCTGGATAAGACAGAAGAGAGGAATGAGGAAGGAGCTGATCAATTCATGGACAAACTGGCTTGAATCAAGTCTCAAGGGCTAAAGCTTTACTGGGTTCTGTAGCCCAACAGAAGCAGCATTCCCTAGGGAAAATGCAGTTACTTTTGCATGGAAGAAGCATAAAGCAGCTGCCTCCCTGGCTGACAAACTCAAGTTTCACAGGTTCTTTCAGCTCTGGGCTAGCACCTGAGGCTGCCTCATGCTTGCACTGTGGCCACAGAGAAGCAGGACCTTAATCTGTGCAGCTTTGCCTACAGAACAACTGGAGCTCTAAACTTGCACCTGCTCATGCAAGGAAAGACATTTCTAAGACCTTCTCCAGCTTTATAGGTGAGTGCTTAGTAATTATTTGAGCAGTAGTATAGAAGGTAACAGATCCTGACCCAGTTTTTGAATGAGACTGGCTCTGAGGGTCTGATCACAAGGCATAGCACCACTCAAAAAGCTTTAAGCAGTTTGAATTGATGGGCTGTTATGTAACTATGGAACTACTGAGCTTAGGGATTCTGAACATGGTAGCTTTTGGGAAGGGACAGCAGGAGGATATATCCTTAAGCATACTTATCTTCTAGGGTAGGGGAAAAAAAATGTTGTGAACCACAGCCAGGCACCTAACTGTTGGTTAAGTAAAGCAGCAGAACCAAGGGATGAAGAAAGAATATTCAATATCAGAACATTTATTAGTGTTTCCAAAGGGAGCAGCAAAATTGCCTATAGGATTGCCTTTGAACACCTACCTTTTTCAGTTAAAGGAGCAAGAAATCTAGATATATAAAAAGCCTAGCCACAGATGGAATCAACCTTAAATGTCTCAGTTTAGTGCAGTGCTGTGATATATTGAGGAATTAGTTCAGTTTGCCATATAGGCATAGTAGCCCATTGCCCCTCACCCCCTACTTGTCATTAACCCAGACTTGCCTCAGCTTTGGCCAGAGACACAGCAGAAGAGCCCAGTACTGTTTAAACAGCAGCAGCCTTTGAAACTGCCCTGCCCCTGGCCTGCTGGATGCTAAGATGTTTGATTTTTTTTTTTCTTTTGAACGTGGTTGCTAGTAGAGAGGTCTGACTTACATTTCATGGCATCTGTTTTCTCACCTGCTATCTGCTGGGCCAGAATGCCCTAGAGGAAATACACACACACACACACACACACACACACACACACAGTACAGTTTTCACTGGGCAGCTAGCCCTCCACTAAGGAGCTTCAAAGCAGCTGCAATACACATCTCATCTAACAAAAATAGCTATGGAAAAGTATTTTGAACACATTGCTAGTACTTAGTAATAGCCCCATTACACCTTGGTAATACTGTTTTTAACTTGCAAATAGTTAAGTCCAAGACTGCTTATTTAGAGAAAAAAATCTTTAATAGTAAAAAAAAAAAAGTTTAACAGGTCAAGATAAATATAGCAAGGTTATAGCAGCATCTATTTAAATTAGGCCATGAGGTACAACACAAATTCAGACCTACTACAGTTTAAGTATTTGGTTAGTGTGTGGTTGCCATATCTTAAAACTTCAAGCCAATCTAAGGCAAGCCTCACATTAAGAACTGCATCTTAACACAGAACAGATTCCAGATTTGCTTCTTCTATAAGACTGAAGATTCTGGCAAGGCAACAGCAAAGGTCAAACTATTCCAGTACTGGAGGAGATCTGCAGGAGAGCTGCCTCCCTCCCCTCGCACAGAGAAGGGACCAGTTCTTTACCCTGCAGCAGCCACGTTCACCTTTGCAGGGAGCAGCAACCCTGAAGGATAGTGCCAGTTTCCAAGGGCTCCCCGTGCCTCTGCGCAGACAGCAGAGCCAGGAAAGGTACATTAAATTACCTACTGGCCACAGACATTAGTCTCCATCTGTCTGGTTAGGTGGACAGAAAGCAAGACTGCAGACCGTGCTTTCCCCTTACTTACATCAGATTTAATGCACAGGAACTCCCAAAGCAGCTATTTTTCATGTATCTTAGTACAGTTGATGCTTTTGAGCTCTGCTCTTTAAGAGGTTGGCTTGTTGGCACCATTCAGACAAAGGGCTAATCTTGTTAGAGTACCTTATCTCTTGGAAAGAGATGTTTCTTCCTCAAACATTTCTAGGATACAGCTGTCAAAGTTCAGCTTCCAACAAACTGGAAGTTAAGCTGTGCTATACCTAGAAATATCCAATACTCACATCTCTGGGATTTCAAAGTACTATTACACAGAACCAATACACTTAAATAACAAGTAAAAAAAACCCACATTTTACACGTTGCTTTTAATTTTAAAATTTGATACACTAGAAAGTCCTAACAAGTAGTCTAGAACAGTTTCATATTCCAATATCAGGATCTTAGGATCTTAACAACAAGGTTTCCAGACACTGAGTACCCTTCAGAATAATTATTTTCCCCAACCAAGTTCAGACTTGCTCAAGGTACAAGCAAATTGTGATCTGGGCCATCTGGTTTCCTACTCAGGCACCAACCAGAAGTTGCCTTCAGAGAAACCCCATGTCAGAATATTCAGAAAGCTGGGCAGCCTTATGCTCAGTCTTAAGTATTTACCATCATTTTGGGACACATGTCTAACGTTAAGTATTGTAAACTCTATTCCCTCCCATGTGCCAGCAGGTCAAGAAAAGTAGATCCTTATGTTCCAGTTTAGAACAAAAATTAAAAAGGAGCTTGTATTTTGTTGCTCTTTAAATGGTTGAATCCAGGACAGGGTCCAGTATCAGATGGTAGGAAGTTTCACATTATGGACAGCACTTCTTACACACACATCAGAYGGGAGGTACAAAATTCCAAGTTTCAGATATTGCAGAAGGTATTAGAACACTTGTAGTCTAAAAACCTCACTTTGGTCTGAGAGGTGTTTAGACGATCCTCACTCTGTCTTCATTACATGATGGAACAGCTAGGGTCCTCATTCTGCTGCAGAAATAACAGCAAGGGATTAAGTAACAAACAGGCATACAAACCTAAGATGTTATTGCAGGGCAAGCTGCTTAAAGAGAAGATTGTTTACCTTCTCCCTCCTCTTATTWGCCTTACAGTATTTGGTAGATTTGGTTATTATTAAAAGAAAACAGGACTAAGAGGCAGGATATTGCCAACTATACTAATGGAAGTGGGAGAGATTGAAAGAAATAAATAAAAACCAGAATTTGAGTCTACTGAATACAYGGGCCATCTCTTCCCTAATTAAAGGCTACCAGGACCTCACTTCTGATGCTTCAAGTCTTCTGGCATGCAGCTTCATACCAGTCCTTGCAAATAAACTTTTTGACCAAGTTGCTATCATTTTTATATTGCTGATACGGCAGAAGCAGATAGGTTGTAATAACAAGAGGAATTTGACTGAAATTCAGCATAGGAAAGGACAGATGGTAACATTTGAGTGGGAGTATTAGGATGGATTCTTACCAGAAGTGGCTCACAACTGTGTGGTAAAGCTGCTGATAAAACAGACTAAAAATCTAACTTTTCCATCACACCAACTCTGTTATGACTGTTGGCTTCATATCTAGAAAGCCAGCTTATCCTGGATGTRTTTAGTTATGATTTAAAGTCTTCATAGTAGTTCTATTTTAGAGTACATAGTTAGATACCTGACTTAGTACATCAAAGCACTCGAGGAGCATTCAAAATAGAAGTTTAGAATTTTAATAATACATCAAAAGCTGTTTGGAAGGGCTGTTGAGTCTTTCAGAGACACTGAAATATGTAAGTTGTAGCCAAAGGGCTATAATTCAACCAAAATATGCCCATGCTATTTGTCAGTTCCATTAGTATGACCTACATCTGTTTTAGTTTCACTTGAAAGGTATTGAAGGGATATCTTCTAAGGCTGAGATGCTTATTTTGCTGTGCAAATTGAGAAGAGTTCTAGAAGAGAGCCAGCACTGAAGTACCTCAAACTCATGTTTGAGTTTCAGAAGTACTTAGGTAAATCAATACACCCCAAACTGATTCTAGTCTTTTTATATTTTTGAATCAAAATACTAGCCTTCTTCAGTATGAATTTATTTCAAGACTCCATCTGGGGACTGTTTAAAGGATCAGATAAGTAACCCCACAGAAACATTTTATTTTCTGTTAGTACTTATTATTCATAGAAGCAAACACAAACATTAAACTTACTTAAGCTCAGACACAGGTTTAGATGGAGCAGACATTAAAGCTAGTGCTCTGCAGTGGTTGTTTTAGTAATGAGAGACCCGACAGTTAATGCTATTTAATCACATTCAACCACCAGAAAAAGAAACAAGACATCAATTGCAGTTCTGATGSAAAGCCATGCAAACTACATCCTACATGAGACGAGACCGCAGCACTGCTCATGGCACAGCTTTCCTACAAGACTACAAGCATGATTCTCTCACTGATCTCACCTGCTTTAGGAGGCTCACAGGAACCACTATCATGAAACCAAACAACATTTCTTTTTTCTTCTTCTTTTGGTCTGACATCAAGAAAAATGGTAAGAATTGTAGGATATGGATAGCACTTAGGGAATGCTTCATGTGGTAATGTAATGATATAGTAATGACATGAAATAATTCTTTTGATAGCATATATTTGAACTTCAAACTGCTTACCTGAGATAGAAGCTCCATTTCACTTCCAGTGATTTCTTCCTCACACTCATCTTGATCACTACTCTCCTCTCCTCTGGGTACGTGCATTATCTTCCTTTCTGCCAGTTCCTAGATGAAAGCTGTGTCACCACCAAAGACCCCTTCATCCCCTCAAGATTTGATCGCATCAGGGAAATGTAGTATCAGGAAGTTATAACTAGTTGCTATTTCTCTTACCTCACCATCCTCTGTGATGAGTGTAACACCCACAGTGTCCCCTTTCCCCCAAGACTGAGACTTCCAGATCAGATCACTAGGACCTGGGCTTACACCAGCATCTGCACCCCAGATCTGCAGACAGATAAGTGAGCTCAGGACTCTTATTCACAGCTAGATTAGGATTCATTATTCTGATTCCCAAACACTCCCAAAGATATCCAGTAATAAATTGAGCCACTTTGCTCCATGGCACAATTTGTGCTTCTTTTAGTACAGAAAAGCTGTTAACAGCTTCTACCTGATTAAGAGGTCGCCTTGCTTGCACATACATTCCATTTGGGTCACAGAGCAAAAAAAAAATCAGTCAGATTTCCTCATGGCTGCAAGTTTTGTGCACAAGATGGCATTTGCTAACCTGGAGTTACTACCAAAACTCTTGTGTAAACTTGATAAACTTGTGGTAATTTGGAGTACAGAATTTAGAGCTACACATTTTGAATACTCCTAGCCTTACTTAGACTAAGTTTCTAAAGCTAAACTTTAGCTTAACAATACTGAGTCCAGTATTGCTGAGCTGTAGTAGACTAGAGATGATAGCAGCAGGAAAAGGCTTTGCAAAGCCTCTAACAAAGCATGGGGAGCTGTAACAGCAAATAGAGTTTGATTTCATGCACAATAACACAACCTCATCTTGGGAAACCACATTCTCCAAGACTTACTCTTACAAAGAATATTTAATTGGTATTTCAGATCAAGGCATTCCAAGAATTTTCCCATCTCCCTCTCTACATAATTTCTTTTGGTTCTCTGAGCACCAAATACAAAAATACTTGGACATTAACATAGCTTTTCTTGTTACACACACTGTTCCATCTCAGATAACAAAAATAGATCTCTGAATAAACTGTACAAAGCTGCTACCTACTGTAACTATTTGGCCTGCCTGAAGGGTGAACTGTGAAGGGAATATATAYGTTGCATCAGAAAAACTTCCAAGCCGTCGTCTCAACACCCATCCATGCAGCGGCTGATCCTACGGGATAAGAAGTTTCTCRGCATTACAAATCAAGACCACATTATAGAAGAGCTAATTGCAAGCTTCTAGAATTTTGAAAAATTCTAACTCAAGATTTGTAGATTAGGTAACTTTTCCAACAGTTTAATCAGAGAAACTTTCTTTGTGCTGGTTATAGGACTGGCAGTCCTGTTGAACCTTTTTTGCTGCTCTAAAGAGCTTCTCTAAGTAATTATCCAATTTACTAAGTACATTATAGAATTCTTACAGGAAGAAGTACTTCTGATAGTGCTAGACTGAATCTGGTGAGAAATAACTAAGACTTCTGCATCATAGAAGCCAATGCAACTCCCCCAAAAGGCATTTCAACAGCCTTGCTAGTAAAATCCCTGCAGGATTCAAGTCGCTCTACATACTCTGCCCTTGACAGGAGCCAGGTTAGCTGGAGAGTCATTCAGTATTGAGTTTGGCAGTTCTCATCTTTTTATTCTTCCCACYCTCCACTTCACTAAGCTACAAGTCCATTCACAAGGAGCCCTACTTAGTGAAGGGAATGCAGACTTGAATGAGTAGCAATACCTCATTAGAGTTGTTTTTAAGCCTGACAAATTTTCCCTCTGTATCAATTTCTTCTATAGATACATTTCCAGATGAAGAAGCATGCTGAACAGTCTTAAATCCAGTACTGTGTCCTCTCATTTTGGTTTTCATTTTCCTTTTTCTCCCATGCAGAAGTCGACGCCCTTGACTTGCTGCTGCTTGAGTTGCGGTACCAGGTGAAGACAGACGAGGGGAGAGCTTTAGCCTGGAAGGGAGTCAGATAAGCAGATACTCAAGTGAATGTTATTTCTTCTTGCTCCTCTCCTCCCAGGAGAGCCAAGCCTAACAGCTTCTTATATCCCAGCTTTCTCTCAAGTCTTGAGCATAAGATGTTATTTTTACTGGCAAGAGCTTAGTAAGTAGCTTGTTAAGTTTGGAATACAGCCTTGAATCTAGAGTTCAGAGCAAACTTATGTCCATTAGAAATAATTCCCATCTACAAGAAGTATTCATTAAAAATCTCTATGGACAAACTCTTTAGTGAAATTAGTTTAAGTTCTTGACCTTTCCTAGCATGTAGTGAGAGTTCATGTTGTTCTCACCAAGTAGTGTATGGATAGCTGGAGTGGATACAACTTTTTCATTTCATTTATATACATAGCCTTTACTGCTGAAATCCCTCAATTTTAATTCCACAGATTAAATCCTGTGGAGAATGACTATCTCTATAAACAATTCTATTTTCTCCCCCCCATCAATTACCACCCCAGATATGTGGCTTCATCCTTTAAATCTGAGGAATGAGAGAAAAAGGGCCATTTTCTAGGATGCTGAGAAATTTTCAGTATGATTCCAAGGAAGGTCTAATGGAGCTTTGAGAGCCTTTTTGCTTATGTTTGAGTTGTGTGACCACCTTACTACATTAAGGGGGTGTGGAATATAAAGCATAGCCTACTGTAGATGGTTTTTAAGAAATAAACTGTGGTACTATTAAACAGTCACATTTTACTTCTTGCTTTTATTTTCCTATTCTGAAGCATACATAGTAAAGTAGCATAGAGGTCTGAGATGAAGCAAGTCTTGATATAAGAATCTTTTCACATCCTACCTCTGCTCCTCTCCTTCCAGCATCTTTCGGTAGGCATTTATTTCCAGATCTAGAGCCAGTTTGACATCTAAGAGATGCTCATATTCTTCCAACTGTGCTTGTACCTGCTGCTGGACTTGTGCCATTTCTTTCTCTTTTTCTGCCATACGTCTTCGATGGAGATCACGATCATAATCCAGCGTCTCCTGTAGCTCCCTTATCCTGTTCTCCAAAGCAGCATTCTAAAATTAAAGGAGAAAAAGATCAATTAAAACATTACTGAAGATTAGAGAGGAGAGCTTAAAATAATGATATCAAGTATGTATAAATATACATAGTACCTGGCTTTGATACTGATTAACTTGGGATGTCAGAGTATCCACTCTCAGCTTGGTTTCCATCAGCTCCTCCCGAGCAGCATTGGCAAAGTCACTATTTCTTGCTGCAGACAGCTGGGCATTYTCCATCTGTGGATAAGTCACCATTTGTAACAGGTTACTTATGACCCCTTCCATTTTAAATAGGAAGGGAAAACCAAGTGATTTCCAGCTGTGTTACATCTGGAAATAGTTATGCTTTCCTTAACTGTGCAGATACCAATAAACTCCAGGTCAAAAGATTTTTCATTGTTTTTCAGGGGGGTTTACATGATTTTGATATCATGTCAGCAATAATCAGCTAATTAAGGGTGCTGGCTTAGGAGTGCATAAAGACTTTCTACAGATGTGAAGTAAAATGATTCTCCAGAAGTGCAAACGGGAATAAGGTAGGAAGCTGCTTGTCAAAGCATGAGACTACATGACATCAGGTGTCCTTATCCAAGTGTTATTCTTACTCAATAGTTCTACACAGTTTCCACAACACTAAGTTATTTCAAAATCAGAACAACTTTTATTCAGTAATATTGTGGTTGCTTAATACTAACAGAACACCTCACTTGGCTTGTATKCAGATTTATCCATAGTTTGATTTACAATCAATTACAATCGATTACAATCAATTTTGTTACATTTGTCATCCCTAACCATGCCCCTTAAAGGGATCATTTATGCTTAAATCAGTTTCATTTTAGAAAATACATGTCTGTGGACAGAAAGTTTGTCAAATATTTGACACCATTCAGAGATCCCACCATAGCTGCTGAATTGATTACCCTTCACATTTATGCGAGGAAGTTTTGTACTCAGCTATTTATTCTGTGAATCACATCAAAGTGCAGAGCTTAGGTTTTGTTTTATTGCCACCTTCTGCAGACTCACTTTTGCACTGAATGTTCGTTCCAGGTCCTCTTTGTATCCTTGAATCTGTTCTTCATGCTGTTTTCGGAGCCCTTGCAGAGCATCCGAGAGCTTACTCTCAAATTCTCTCTGACGACCGGATTCTATTTCTGCTATCCTGCTCTCATGGACTCTTTTTGTCTCTTTGAGCTCCTACGAGGAAAACAAAGTTTCTCAGAAAATAAGCAAGCCACCACAGCTCAGTCTGAGACTGGGGGCTTACTGTAACAGCTCAGMAAGTCATTCCACACTGAAGCAGATTTATCAAGTATATGGTAATTCATCTTTATTTACAGAACTTAAACATTAGTCCATTACATCACCTACTTCCATCTAGGTATGCTGGGCTGTTTGGCTTCCTTGCTGCCTACATTGCTCTGATACAGTAGTTTGCAACTAATTGGAAGACTAATCCTTTCAAGTAGATTAACTTCTCTTCTAGTTAGAAGACATGCATGTAGACTTCAGTTTAAGAACTGTTGTTTGACCTRTTCTTATTGTATTCAAGAATTAGAGAAAGCTGGGTTAAAAACTCAGATCCCCTACACTTAACCACACATACTTTGGGATTCATTCAGTCAGAAGGAAATTGATTTACATATTATTTAGTTCTATGCTACATATTGACTTTTCACCAAGTTGACTAGGCAACCATGATAAGTGTTAAGGAAGTAGGGAACATGAATTCTTRTTAGAAGAGATTCAACTTTTTGGTTTTTTAAAATTATTTTAGTCTTCTAGCAAACACCTGGAACCATTTCAACCGTAATATTTGCACTTTTAGTTACACAAAGTAGTATATTGGGATTGTAGTTACCTTCAGAAGTGCAGCCTGAGAAAATTATCTCATACTCCAGATACCTATTGGTACTATGCCAGTTAACATGAAGTTGTGCACTTTCTTGAAGTCTTCCTAGTTAGGTGGTTTTTATTGGTTGGTGAACTGTCATAGGTTGACTCAGCTAGTTACCTTTTTAAGGATAAAGCACATGTAACATTGCTTTTAAGGGCATCCAGGGGTCATTGACACCTACAAGAATCCTGGTTAATAAGCTAAAACATACATCTTCATGAAGGCACTTCTCGAATGTCATTTGCTCTTGCAAAGTTTTCATTTGATTTTCCAGATCCACTCTCCTCAACATTTCACTGTGGAGATGCTTTTTGGTATCTTCCAGTGAGAGCTTCAGCTAGAAGAGATGGACATCAAGGTAATTAAAATTAAAGAGCTCCTTTTCCAAATAAAAGTAGCCAACTTAATACAGATCATTCAGCTTCATTCTTACAGCAATGAATAAAAATACACTCAAGTTGGTAATTCTACTGCTTAAGTTTGACTCTTTGGGACTCGCACACTTGCAACAGAAAGAATCCTGTTTAACTGCATTATTCAGAGGGTTAAGTATGAAAAATCCCACAGTCACACCAGCTAAGTTTTACTACTGTGTTACTTCAAGGCCAGGAAGTAGACCTCAGATAAATCATCTGAGGTCTGCATCTGCATACATTCCTCCCCTTGACAATATTAACTGCTCTAACCTTCTGCCTGAATTCCAGTGTTATTTATTTGATATTTAGCAAGTGATATCCCCCAAATATAGCCTATGTTGTCAAGCAATTAGACACTCTCAATATGGATGTATGTTATTTTAATRATAAAAGGCTTTAGTTCTCATCATGCAAACCTTAAACTAGCCTGTTCAATGATCACATTAAAGTATCAAGATAGCACATTTGTAGGAGCCYAGCTGTTGTAGTATACTTTGGTATAGTTGCAATTCAATTCAAGCAATCAGTTCATTTCAATAGCATAAGAGTTTGTTAAAAAAAGCAGTGAGAAGTTACTTATTCTACTAAGATTCAGGCATAAATATGGTCCATGAAGCGCTCCATTCAGTGAGATGATACAGAGGCTGTAGCAAATGGACTAATTTCAACTTGATTTACCCTTAAAACAAGGGTTACATACTGCAGCCATGGGAGGCACTTGCAACAGGACGTTTTAATTAACAAYTGATTAGTTTCATTTGCTTTCAGTAAGAATCAGTCCTCTTTTGCCTACCCGAACTTGTTAAAGATTAGTTTTTTGCCTGCATTTAAATRCCAATTAACTAATTTCGGAAGGCAATAGCCAAAGCAGAGAAGTGAAGCAAGAGCCTTACAGTGACCACTTGATCCTTCAGCTCCCGCAGGTCCTTCTCCAGGCTCCTGTTCTCGCTCAGAGCTGTCGCGAGGTCGGCTTCCTTCGCGTTCAGCTGAGCATCCAGGTCCCTCACGCGAGCCTGTGCCAGGCTCAGATCCGCTTCTTTCTTTGAATTCCTGCAAGTTAAAGTTTCACACACATCAGCTGCAGCTGCCAAGACAGGAACAGGAAAGGTTTTTTACATYTACCATTACATTGGAGTCTGTGGTAGAACTGAAGCAGAGGAAAAGGGAAACATTTGTGGAGAGGGAAGGCCCAGGCTGCTATTTCCTGAGCGACCACCGAGCTGCCCTGAGAACCGGGAGCAGATCGAGCAAGATTGCCAAGCAGCAACCCCTCCTTGCAGCATGAAGGCAGCCAGACCACAGAGCAGTGACAGCCCCCTCAGCACAGGCCCCACCACATCACCCACCACGAGGGAGAGGCCATGGACCACCACAGGCTCATCGCYGCGGCCGGTCACAGCAGAGTTTGTGGGGTGAAGTGCCCTGTCACTGCTGTCCCCCTGCGGCCAGCAGCTCCCTCCAGGCCGCCAGGGCTCCCTCAGCACGAAGCAGTTTTGTCCCCCGGAGGGCACCGCACCGCTGAGGGGCAGACACCCTGTGGTACAAAATGGCCGTTCTCCTCCACAGCAGCCTGTGGCACCCAGCAACAACAGCTGGTCCCTGCAGCAAGTTTGTGACAGAGAAAAGCGGTGAAAACCTCCAACAAATCTAACTTATACCCCTGCAGTTGTCTGATCCACATCCAGAACCCAGCTTCCTGCTCAGGTATCGGGTTTGAGATCATAGAGACCAGCACTCCATTTTAGTGAAAAAACACTCTACCCAGCAGCTAGGTTGTGATAATTTAGACAATGAGTTTTCCAGTTGATAACTGAGTAGAGTGGCTGGAGGGAGGCCAGAGTCACTCCACAGGGGCAATCAGCTCTAGAAAGCCTGGACAGAAAGGAAAGAGCGGAAAAAGAGTCAGAGTTGTTTAGTCTAGAGAAGAGAAAAGTGACAGGAGCCATAACAGTCTCTACATCCATTAAAGATAGCAGCATGGAGGCAGGGAATCTCTTTTTCATGTCTGTTGTGGAAGAGAGAGGAAGCTGTAGGTTTACATTGCAGGGGGGTTTATTAGGGTTAGATGTTCTGAAGAGGAAACTAATAGTAGTTCATTGCCAAAGCAGGTTGCCTGGGATCTGCCATCTCCATCATCCAGAAGGAARAGGTCACACAAACCTGCCATGGGTACACTTGGTCCTTACACAGGCCTGGGTGGAGAGGGGCTAGATAAGACCCTCTYCAGCCCTGCTTTTAATAACATTTGAGGATTGTTATGGCCATGGTATTTTGATAATTATATTTATAAAAGTTTAGTTGTTTACTCAGATACTAGAAAACATAATTCTGCTGGGAGTGGCGACRATCAATGAGATAAGATTGTAGATTTTATACTATTTACAGATTTCTTTATTTTGTAGGCATGAATTTTGCTTCCTTCTTGGGCTCTCTGCTGTCACTGCCACTTACTGTGAGTATTACCTGGTTATGATACTAGCAAGTATAGTGATAATGATTAGTAGTTTCATTTTACAATTGAAATTTTCATTCTTAAATCACCTAACTTTGTGCAAGAACAATATGCTATTAGCAGCTGTGCTTAATTGTGGATTGTTAGTTCACTTGACTCTGCTGCAGGCCTCTGACAGACACATTCAGGTTTCTTGGATTCTTTCCTGATAAGTGTTTTCAGGAGACTTTCAGGCAAAGCCTTTCATCTTTAATAGCAAGTTTAACAAAGCCAGGCTTTGACATGAGTGTTTATTACCCTTCTAAACCAAGTTCAGAACAAMACTTTGCATTGATATGAAACAATAAGTGATACTAGTGCACAATCTTGCATGTGCAGACTTTCAAATCTGCACAAGACATTGCAGACCTAACCCTGGCTTATTGACTGTCAGCCATTTGTGATAGTAGCCTTCAAGCCTTGCCTGTCACCTTCCAATTACATCTTTGAGGATATGTGTCTCACAGCTTGCTTGATCTGGAGAATTTGAATTCAAGAAACTTGTTTAAACCCATACAAGGTTCAAATAAACTGCTGCTTGCCAGGACCACAGATTTACATCACTTACAGAAGTCATTCTTACATCTTTGACTTACTACAGCACACACACACTTCAGCTTCAAAACACACATCTACAGCCATGAGTGCACTAGGAAACCAATCCTGTTTCTGCTGTGCTACTGCTTTGACCTTCCTGAGGCTAGAAGTTCAAACAACTGATATACTTATCCACAACACCTGCTTCCCAAACATCTTTGGTCCATTTCCAGCTAGCACTGTTGAAGAAGTAAAAACAAAATAGCTGAAATGTAAGCACATTTCATTGTTGCTGAAACTTAGTCTCTTTACAAGGGTGATTAATAAGAGCCACTGGTTAATGCTGTTGGGAAAGCTATCTAGTGACATTCCATCCTACAAGAGTTCCAAGTTATTTAAAGGGTTTATATAAAGGGCATGATACCCTCAAAGTAGTTTGTTCCAAGTCATCTGAGACATTTGCAGTTAGACAGCCCAGATACATATACTCATTAATATTACRACTCCAGCCTAATCCTTTCAGAAAGCAGCATATACTTTGTATCATTTCCTACAGGTTATAAACTTAGCCATTTTAAGATAGCTACTTTAAAGAAGTTTTATCAATCCAGAGGATTACATACCTGCCAAGACTCAAGCTTTATAAACAAAGCCACTGAGTTATACAAACAGAGCAGCAGAAAAATTCCTGAACTGGCATTAGCCTTCTCACTGTCCAATCATGTGCCTGGTTAGATTTATGAAACAGACCCATGAGCCAAAAACTGGCATGAATGAGACAAGTCCAAGGTATTCCAAGCAGCTCAAAACAGAAGCTTAGAGTAAAAACAAAACTTATCTTCAAGTAGAAGAGCTACTGAAGGCCTACTGAATCCATRGGGATAGAGCATTTGTACTGTACATGAAGAGTCAGAAAGAGCTGGTACCTAAAAGCTCCATGCAATAAAGCTTATAGCAGAACTAGGGGGGCTTATTAGCATCCAAGTCATTATATAGCTGYGACTTAGAAGTACTGTAAGGCAGTGTAGAGTGGTGGTACTACTAGTTTTTGCAAAGGAAGCATGTTGTGRGCAGACACTTCTCTTCCAAGGAGTTTTGATTGCACTTATGTTGGGCTACCACTGTTCTCCAGGCCTTGAGAGACCAGATGACAAGGAGATGCCAGGCACAGGATACACAACTTGCTATCAAGTCAAGCCTGAAACAGCAGATAGTTCATCCCAGTAGCACTTAACCCCAGTCTCAAAAAGAAGCCACCAGGATAAGTCCTGTGCAGTACCAGCCTGGGCCAGGTAAGAGTCACTCATGCTCTACTGCTTACAGGACAAGCCCCTTTGCTTAGCTGCCTGAGGCATTTAATCCCCCAAGAGGTGATGCTAACTCCACAGTGAAGTACCTTTTCTCATCCATGTAGCTTTCTAAATGCTTCCCAGCATAGTAGCTTCTCAGGTGCTCATGGACACCGCTGTGGAAGCAACCCCAGTCAGGGACACATCCATGCAAGAGCACAACCTTTCCCAAGGCCTCCCCACACCTCMTGCCCAGCACAAGAGGCTTCTACTACAACCCAGTAACAGCACAGGAGCAGGTGCTCCCAGCAGCATCCCCACAGCCMAACACAGATTCCTGGGCCACAGCAGGGGGAGGTGACACCACCCTGGTCCCCCGCAGCAGTGCCTGGGGTGGCAGGGGGGACCCAGCCACCTCTGGCGCCCCAGGGCCAGGCACGGACCTGCTGTGCAGCTGCCGGTGCTCCTCGCTGACCTTGCCCAGCTCCACCTGCAGCGCGGCGCGCTCGATGGCGATGTCGTCGAGCGCCCTGCGCGCGTCCGCCAGCTCCGCCTCGTAGCGGAGCCGCAGGCTGCCCAGCTCGCGCCCGCTGCCCGCCTCCTGCTCGGCCAGCCGCTGCCGCAGCGCCGCCTTGTCGGCCTCCAGCGCCCGCACGCGCTCGATGTAGGCGGCCAGGCGGTCGTTGAGCTGCCGCAGCTCCTCCTTCTCCTGCAGCCGGCTCAGCCGTGTCGGGCTCAGCGGCGACGAGGCGGCGGCGGCGCGGCCCAGGGCGCGGGCCGCGCTGGCCGGCGGGGAGGACAGGGCCGCGGCGGTGGCCATGGCAGCTCCGCTCCGCTCTGCCGCGCTGCGCTCCGGCGCAACGCGACGGCAACAGCACCGCCCCGCGCAAGGCGCCCCGAGGTCCCGCGCCGCCCGGTATAAATAGCCGCCCGCTGCCGCCGCCCCGGCACTTAAAGGGCTCGGGCCGCGGGCACYGCCGGCGGCTCCTCTGGACCCGAGCACCAACAGCCGTGTGCACGCACGCACACACATATATGTGTATATTTTATTTTTCCTCTCTGCTTTTGCACGTGATGGCGCCGCAGCGCATCCCCGGCGCGGTGCCGCTCGCGGAGGGCGGGCACGGAGCTGGCAGGAGGCGGCGGCGCCGCGTTCCCCCGAGCGGGGCCGGGCTCGGAGCCGCGTTTGGCGGCGGCGCGAGGAGCTGCTGCGACCCCCGCGCTACCCCGCGCCGCGAGCTGCTCCCCGCTCGCTGCTCCTCTGAGGGCATCTGGGGCCYTCGGGGCCGTGGTTGTCACCCGCACACACGGCTGCAGTGTCGCAGCTGGAAACTGCTGCGTGCCAAGAGGGGAAAATGGAGGGAGAAAGGGAATCTGCATCAAGGCAACTGTTAGAAGCAGTCTGAAAACACTTATGCTAGCTGCTCTTTATAAAAACCATTCTTCGACATTCCTTACTAAGGACGTGTTTGTCAGGTTTTCTTTTTTTCCCAGTAATTAATTGACCTTTTTATTTACATTTCGATGTACATTTTCACACATTTTGATTTACATTTTCACTTGCATTTTGAGCAGCAGATTCTAAACTGATCTCACTAAGAGTAATAATCCCTGAACCTTAACAGAATTGTGAATGATAATATTTGTTGCAGCATTTAGAGAACACTTCAGTTAAGAGCTCAGCTTAGGTTGGTGCTATTTACTACCCAGGTTAGTAGTGTTTGTCCAAGCATGCAGAGAACAAACAGTCAAGATGTTTTTTAGGGTCCTTTAACCTGTTTTTTAGCTAGTCAATGTCCTAGACCTTTACTCTGTGGTGCAGTCAGCTACATTACTAGCCAAAGCAGCCCTTCTGAGCAGCTGCAAGCCCTAAAGGTGCTGAGCGTCACCGAYGGCTTTGTCACCACCCAGAGGATTTCGGATTCTTTAGCGTGCTGTGCCAGCACGGTCACAGCTCTGCCCGTGTCTCCGCATCCTCTGCAGCTCTATTCAGTGGCAGGTTGTCTCCTGCCTGTATAGCAGGGTGGGGTGCGCACTGAGTGTTTTTGCTGAACGTATTTATGTGGAAAACAAAAAATCTTGAGACCCTGCAGCTTTGTGTAGTTTGGTAACAACATCAGACAGTCTGAGCTCCTCTGGTTCTTGTCCTAGCAACAGTGTCAGGAAATTCTTTTCTGCAAAGCAGCTTCAGTTCTTTTGCTGTAAGGAGTACTTGTTTGCTCTTCCTTGCCAATAGAAAGCTGAGTTCAAGAAAAACAACAGGCATGATTTAAACCTGAATGTTTTCCTCTAGGACTAGGACATTTATGTCCAAGGGTGCGCTTTGGCTTTGGATCCTCAGTCCTCTGTGAAAGGCTGTGATCCTATGTCAGTGTCATGTCTGATGGTTGCATGTTCTGCTCAGCTGTTCAAACACAACCGTGTGCTCTTGGAACAGAAACAGAACAAAGCAAGAAATCTGCTATTCTGGGAATATTTTCCTTCCYTGCCAAGGTTTTGTAATAGAGCAAACAACACCTGCTGAAAGAGATGGTTCAAAAATAGTCTAAAGTGATTTTATCTATCATGTGCTTTACCAGCTCGCCATGTGTGAGAACAAGAGAAGGCAACTTAAGGACCATGTGATGGAAATCAGTAATTGATTTTTTTTAGTGATATTTTGTCTTTGACTAAGACTTTCACCTGTCCAGTTCCAGCAATAAAAGTAATGGCAACATTCTTATAGAGATAAGCCTGTCCCATCTTTTCATGCTGTTTCCAGTGTGCAGGCATGTCAGCAATGTTTCAGAATTAAGAAAAGGGTATTAGGAGAAATGGCAAAAGGCATATATCTAACACTAAAGAAGAGTAGAAATTTTTCTTCAATTAATCTATTAGCATAAATGTATAGATCACTGAGATTTGGATAGTTGCAGAATCCATGAAGTAGGAAGGAAAAAAAAATCTTTAAAAATATTTGTGAATTTTTCTTCTAGCATCTTAAGCACATCTCAAACTGGCAAAATTAAGTGAAAAAAGCATAACTAATGAAGTGAAAACAAGGAAAAAGTTAACTAAACTTTCTGTCACCTTTTCATCCTTTACTTTATCTGTACCTTCCAACCAGCCCTACTCATGTATCAACAATCTGATAGTTCGTTACAGCAGGGTGTAATGCTGAGGACATTAGCAAGCTTTTAATGACCTTAAACAGCCTCACCTGGGGCCTCCAGCCAACCCTCCTTTTCAGCTCAGCCCTGGGCTCCTTATTAGGCCCTGCTGCAGGTGCCTCTGTTCGGCTCTGCTGCTGCTTTTTCTTAGCATGGAGGCTGCTGCTGTACAGGCTGATTTCCTGGCTTGATGTTTCAGGTTTGTCCTGTCCTCTGGTTCCCAGCTTGCCCTGGGTACTGCTGTTGTTCTAGCTTTGCCCTGCTCCTTGCCCTGAGAAGTGTTGGATGGGGCCAGGCAGGGGAGGCCCTGCTGGCTGAGCTCTTTCTTTGCTCTTTCAGTGCTTTTTCTTGCCTCCTGRCCTTGAGGGAGAAGCTGGTCCCTGCTGCTCTGATAAAAGGCTTCTTGTTTGTTGTTTGTTACAGTAACAACACCTAAAGATTTGAGTAAGGTTGCACTTTACTGATAGAAGTAGGGGCTCTCTTTAGACCTTTTTCTGTGACCTAAAAGAAATATTTGAATATATGTCTACTTTTCAAGTGTTATTTAAGTGCTTGAGGGTTATTTAAACAGACTGGGTCAGTTACTATATTAAAAAAAGTATCAGTGCTGGTGAGATGCAAGAGTAGGTGCCAGGAGGATAAACAAAAGAAAAAAAAAGGCAGTAGGAGGTGAGGAGAACTATTTCTGTGGCATTTGTTCTTCTTCATTCGTGAGTGTCTCTTCCTAATCATCCTTTGGAAACTAAACTGGGCTGACTTTGGTCACCTAAGTCTCTGAAAAGATACGTCACGTGTTGATGATGTTAACATAACGAATTGATGCGAACTATCGGTTCTAATATTTTAGTTAGGCCTATAAGCACTGAACTACAAAGAAAAGCAAGTTGCCATTTGAATCAAGAGGTGTTTATTCTGGAAAGGGGAAGTCATGAAACTTAACGCATCTATTACTGCTGTTGAGGATCACAAGTATTTAAATGAGCCATGGGCTTTGCTTAAGGATAAAAGGGAATTTGAGATGCAAGAATGGACAAATATTCAAGATTTTGAASCAGTGACCATTTATGCACATTGTATGGGTTAATATAAAATGCATTTTTAAACAATATTTTTTTCTATAACATTTAGGTGCATATACGTAAGTGGTGTGTTTGTCTCTAAGACTCAAGAGTTCTCTTTTTGTTTCCCTTTGCTGGTGGAGCTGTTCCAGACATCAGGGTAAGGATCAACAAGGAGCACAATGGGTTCCATAACCCCAAGAAATCAAAGATGCAGTGTTGCAGTGGAACTTCATACCTTTCCACCAACAGAGGATTTGCTCTTTATAGGGCATAACATATTTGTGAAGTGTGACAGGGTATGATTACTGTCCACCCCAGGGAGCTGGCTATTTCAGAGTAAACAAGCACCCTGTACGAATACAGTGCAAGGCCAAAGAACCAATTACACTGTGTTGGGGATCTAGTGACTCCAGCTACAGGAAATTTAACGTTTTCCTTTTATTAGTCAATCAGGTGCAGCTCTGTTACTGATAACTCTGAGGTCTGAAACCAAAACTCAGTTTCTGCGTGGGGCTTTGGCAGGATACCTCCAGCTTTGGTATTAGTCTTAATCCTGATTTATGAGTTGAATGTTGTTCTGCAGTGTTTCAGTGGATTTTAAATTTATAGTTTAGCCAAACACTTCTCCCTAAGTAGGGTAGACTTCTATTATGGTGAAAAAAGGGTCTTCATGAGAACTGGACTGGCTTAGCTGAGCTGGCTTTGAGGGAATATTTATATTTAAAGGAAGTCTGCTCAGCAAGCCTGTACACCTGCCTTTCAGGGCAAAGATAAAGAAACACACTTTTTCCTGGATGGGAAGGTCTTGTGATAGCATAGAGTGAAGCCTCATGGTTGTCTTGTGATTGGGAAGAGTTTCCTTTCATCAGACGAGATTTTTTTTTTTTCCATTTTTGCCCTTAGCCAAATCTAACAGGTCTCTCGGTCTCGTGTGTGTGTAATAAGTTACTTATGACAAGAGACAGTTACAGGAATTAGGACTGTGAACTCTGACTTGAAGGGCTATCACTGGAGCTTCTCAGTCAGAAACTGTGTAGGCTCCTCGGTAAGCTGGGAGGAGAAAGCAGCACCCAGAGCAGTGCTGGAAAAGGATGGAAGGGGAAATGCAGAGTGGCCCTGGAGCTGGGAAAGGTCTTCAGGGTGAACTGTGCCTTGAAACCTCTGCTAGTGTCAGTGCTAGGAACGAATGGGCACCTGCAGGAAAATGGCCACAGGTGTGTTTATAAACACACCCATCTAACAAATTAATGCCCACCCTGCTGCTTGTGTTTTAGGGATCCGGAGGAGATTGTGAATGTGAAGAGGGCTAAGTTGTTTAAGTGAATGGTATTCTACATGAAGATTGTGCGAGCTGCACATTTCTAACTAGCTGCCATGTCTTTAGGGTGAATATCTCGGTGGTGGATGTGTTGTTTCCATGCTGCAGTGCTACCATACAGATTTTGGGGATGGGGAACTTGCATTTTCATGGTAGATGTTACGGCTAAATTCCAGTTTTAAGCCTGCTTGTGTAATCTGTTTGTGTAATTGAAGTTCATGCTGACTGCACCAGCTTACCTGAAGACGGTCTCGCGTGGGCCTGGCTGGCCATGGAAACGCGGAGGAGCTCGCCCGGCTTGGGCAATGGGCCCGGGTGGGCAGGCGGGTTCCTGCGGGGCGCGCGGTGTCCCGCGGGCTGGCCGGGCTCTCGGCCGCGCCTCGGCAGAGGGCGCTGCGCTCCCGGCCATGGAGGCGCCGCTCCGCGGGCCGCCTCGGAAAAGTTTCCAGCGCAGCCTATTTGAGCAGCTCCTGCGGCCRCGCTCAGTTCCCTGGCGCGTGGCTCTGACCTCGGTGGCGGCGAGCGCGGCGCAGGGAGCCGCGAGCGCCGGGCTCTGCGTTCGAGCGCACGGAGGCGGCCGCGCGGGACGCGCTCCCGGGACGTGCGCGGGGAAGACCTGACGAGGCCGCGGAGGGCAGCGGGATCGCGGAGCCCCTCGGCGGGTGAGCGGAGCCCCGCGGTGCCCGAGCCGCGCGCGGGCGGCACACGCGCCCCCGCAGGCCGCTTCGCC
>NW_020455655.1:4630486-4820062 GCF_003342845.1 Nothoprocta perdicaria
GCGGTCCCTGCGCGGCGCCCGGGCTGCCTCGCGCCGCGGGGCTGCGAGCGGGACCGGGGGCTCGTCCCGGAGAGCGGGAGCCGGAGCGGGGGCTCGTCCCGGAGAGCGGCAGTGGGAGCGGGAGCCGGAGCTCGTTCCGGAGCGCGGCAGCCCCGCGCGGCGGGGCCGGGTCAGGTGCGCCCGCGGCAGCGCCGGCCCCGCGAGCCCTCCTCCGCTGCCCACCTGCTCCCTAGCACGCAACGGCCGAAACATCCGAGGCGCTGGACGCTGAATCTGTATTTTTTCGTTCCCTACTCAAGGAGTCTTCCTTAACTTACTTGACAGGTTGTTGGAGTAGCCGCTTTTCCTGTGGGATGGGACAGCTCATCCTTTAGAAAGGAGGGTTTTCCTGCGGCAGGGCAAGGGGAGTGGGAGGGAGGCGAGCAAGATGTGCGGGGATCACYGTGGCAACGAGTGGTCTGGGGCGGAAAGGTACCAAGGAAAAGTGAAGCGAGCAGCACTGTTCTGTTGGTGGTGGTTGTACATATATATTGATGGGGTTAGTGGGCCCTTTAACTGCTGGGGACTGCTAAACTGATGAGATTTTTTTTGTTGTCTTGTTGTTTTTGTTGCTGTTACTTTCTTTCCGTGTTCACTGTGTCTCTGAGCTGGCTGGACGCTGGACTTCCCAAAGCAGCGCGAATGACTGAAGTCCTGGGGCTGAACTCTCAGCGCCAAGTGGATGGGGGTGCTGAAATGACCTACAAGAACCCCCTGCTCCTTGGGCTGTGCTTTCCAGGCTCRGGGGGGATTTGCTAAGTGGGCTGGTGTTCAGGAGAGAATCTGACCTGCTGCCAGCCCCCCTCGCTGTGGGCTGCGCTCAGGGCACGCGGCCGCCTCCTGGCCCGTGCGCAGCTCCAGTGTTTGCCTTGCGCTCCTTCCAGAGGCCGGCTCCATCCCTCTGCCCAGTTCGCTTCAGTCACCGACATTCTGCTCCGTTTGGTTTGTAACGTGAACCAATCTCTCTCAGCAGAGGCCCGAGGTGTGAGGATGGCCAGCCCTAAAGCCACAGGACTCTCCTGGGAGGTCACCTGGCTTGTCATTGCTGTCAGCGCTCATCTACAGGTAAGGGCTGAACTTGCTGCTGCTGTGGCTCTGTCTCTCAGATGATCTTGCTGCATGCTTATTACTGTTTTTTACTGTCAGTGTTTGKTTTTTTTGGTTGTTTGCTTGTTTTTATAGAAAATTGCTCAAGCTTTGGGAATGAAGGGCTACAGTGAGAGGAAAAACTTGTGTTCCCTGTCACTGAAACTAGCTTCAGACTCATCCACACAGGAAACTGATATTTTCTCCTTTCCTAGTAACCTTGTACCTGACTACTATGTGGGGACCAAAGAAATCTTGCCAGATGTCTGTAATACCTGAGGTTTTCCAAGGCAGCATGGTTGCTCATTACCCAGTGAGGTTTAGCACTTGGTAAATGTTAAGGTACTGTAAGTGACAGGAATTGTGGAAATGTCTGGGTAGAAAAATCTAAAGCTTCTGAAGCAAAAACCATCTTGCAAYCCCCCAGAAAGATACTCACTGAGTTCAGAGTGTTCAGTGTATTCGGGATTCATGGAGCTCTGATCTATTGCTGGTACAAGAGCCTAATCCGTTCCAAGAAGTGAGTATTTCAAGAAATCGGGTGTGCTGACATGCAGCAGAGAGTTGTTATAGTGTGTCCTCCTCTGTACTGATGGTGCCCATGGTACAGGACATTTTGAAGATTCTGCAGTGCTAAATATGCCCAAATCAAGAAGACTTGAGAAAAGGGCAGGTAGGTTAGCTCAGGAACTCTTCGTTAAATGCATACTAGTAGTATTGATTTCTGAAGGCCTTAGTATAGCAGTTTTTGACAAATAAGTAAAATCCTGGTCATGCTGAGCAGTTGTGACTTCAGAGAGGAGCCTGTTGTGTTGGGTATAAAGTAAACATACTTCCTCAAGTGTTTTTAAGTGTAATGCAAAGGCAGAAGTAAATTCAAAAGTAATATGTAGAAACAGGGAGACAGTACTGGACTGCTCAGTAAGCTGTGATCCATTTGGGRTGCTCTTTTGTAGGTTAAAAAAAGAGGAAAGGTACACTCAGTAGCCCTGTTGTGTGCAGTGCGTGCTGTGAGTTGTTGTTGTTGGGGGGGATAACTGTTGATCAATGCTTCCTGTATCTGTATTATTATCTGAACAGATGCTTATCTGTATTGCTATCTTGGTCTTTACTAGCTGGTCTTGAAAATACTCTGGTTACCTGGTATCACTGTGACTTTCTGTGAGTAACGGGCTTGCCATGTAAATCAGAATTTAGCTCTTGTTAACTCTGTGGCAAGTGCTTCAGTGCACGACCCTGCTGGCAGGAGAGCAGGGGCTCTCCCTTTGCTTTTTGTCATTGCTGCTTACTTTTGTAGGAACAAAACATTACAGGTTTGCTGGACTTGTCCTTGTATTTTTTTTGCATGTAGGTGCTGGAGTGATTTGGTAATAAACTATAAAATGCTCAGAAAATGATATGTGAAGTTCACTTCATAGTTYTGAGTAAGATGAGAGCAGAAGTGCAGGGAAGGGAAGTGTCAATTTTGTGTTTGGGCCTTTTGGTTATGAAGAGACCAACTTTTTCTCTTTTATAACRTTTTTCTCCTGTAATTTTTCTTTCATATTTCTTTCATTTTAGAACTGGAACAAGTAATGGCATAGTTTCGTCTTCTCCACAAATGGTTTGGCATAGCTTCACTTGTCTTTTTGTAATAAAAACAACCCAAACACATTGTAGTAATCAATAGGCTATTATAGGTAGCTTCATGAGTATTTCAATCTAGGTCATTTTTTTGGTCTTGATTGTCCTTTTAAATAAAAGCTAATGTAGTTGGCGTATTTAAGTCATTAGCACTTAACCCCACTCTTGTAGGAGGCCCTTCTACTCCTAAATTTTAGGTGTTTTATCACAGTTCTAGTCACATTAAAGATATTTTATAGTATTTAACATAACATTTTTGGTATCCAATAACCATTAATTCTTTAATTGGTTGCTTGGGGCCATGCTGTATGGACCACACACAGTCTTCCTACYCTAATGTTGTACCATAGCTTCCACTTGTGTTGTTTTTGGCTATTGAAGTGCTTATGTCTGGAGCTAATCAATTAGGAACAATTGGATGCTGGGCCAGGTCACAAGTCTCTGCCATGTCACTTATGTGCAACTGATTAATTTCATCCTGCTGGAGGCAGGTATGGAACAAAATAACGACCATGTAAAAAGAATGTGGTGGAAATGCGGTATGAGTGTAACGCAAGAAAAACTTTAACATGAGAAGTTGTGAAAAAGAGGTAGCTGTTACTGAGAAGAAATGAAAGTTGCCTTTGGTTGCAGGAGCTCTCGAATTCTCGAGCAGCGTAGGGAAGGGCTCTGTGCAGGGCTCTGTGCAGGGCTTAGCGAGGCGCTGCGCTCACAGGCAGCCAGGCCTCAGCTTTGTGACAGGATCATTCTGTTGTGGGCAGATCAGTGTCTCTACTAGTAGATCACTTCCATTTGGTTGGATAATCCAGTGAGTGGCTTACCAGGAATACACTGCTGAGCTCCCTGTTCACTGAATCTCTCCTGGGATCAAGAGCAGTGCCGTGAACTTGGCTTGTTAGGAAAGAGCTTATGACTAAACCTAGGCTTCAGTCTTCTGCAGGCAGGGGGACTGTTGAGTTGCCCTGATGCAGCTGAATTGAGGGGAACTGCAGTAGCCTATAGCCAGTGTTAATTGAAGCAAACAGTGTTTGCATGCTTTGTGTATATTTGTGTACATTATCTAGCTATATCCTTGTTTTTGGATTTAAATGTTCATATTCACTTACTGTTAAATACRTTAGCAGAATTATTGTGAAGACCTAAGAGAGGCTTTATTTTTCTCATATGGTAGGAGGCAAATTGATAATGAAAGTATTTAAATGCATTTGTGCTGTTTTAAGTTCTCCTAAGTGGGTATGGCTATATACTAGTAATTGAAACTGTAGAATGCAGCCTGGTACCAGTCTCTTTAACCTCTTAAGATAGCCCTTGTGTGATAACATTCAGCTAGATAGTGTTATATTATGGAATATTTGTAAGAACATACATCTCTACATCCTTACTAATGGATTAATGGCAGCAGGAAGTGATTGTTAGCAGATTCAGACAGAATGTATCCTCAAGAATTTTATACGTGGATTCATTTTAGAGTTATTCTCTGGTATGTTATTTCCCAGTCAGCAATTCAGTGTTATTTTCCTAGGTTCCTCCTGTCCTAGCTAAGCCTTCTGAGTTGGTCCATTTTATCTTAAAAGACATGGGGTTGCTAATGTCTGAGGAAAGGCGTCATAGCAAACGTGCTGTGTCTGGATATTTTAAGAAGCACTAGCTCTGCATTGCTATGGAAAGGAAAGTTTCATGGGTCACATTCACTGAATAARCTGCTGGTTGCTTCCATGATTTATGTTGCTGCATTCCCTGCATGCATTATGTTTTTTAACTATCTGTGATATTTTGGATGTGGAAGATATACATGCTGAAAACATTATCTTACTCAAAATGATTCTGCCATAACCAATCTGCCAAAAGCTACCAACATAGTAAATGTCTTTAAGGTTAGGTCTTGCTGGTCCAAAAATCTGATGTCCATTATATGACATAGTGGACTTGGAGACCATCTTTGTGGAAAATCTTTGGAATACTGTTTTACAGTCACTGAATGTATTGCATGCTGATGTTCAGAAAACAGATTATGATCTACATGCCATACAATAGTGAGGATTCTTAAACCTTTAGTAACCTTAATAAAAAATATCAGGATGAGATTTGCAAATCCACAGTTAAATCTGAAGCAGTTTCACTTTTTTGTRGGCAGGCCGAAATTCTGGACCCATCTGGAGTTCTGCCATCAGCCTCCATGGGCTTGTGGTTTTAGTCTTTGTCTGAAGACTGAAACGCCTTTCCTGGAGAAAAATAACACTTTTGAGACTGTAGAAAGTATTCTGACTTATTCAATGTTATTGACAAGCTTGTAACTCAGTGACAGTCTTACCAGAAAAATTACGTAAGTTCCTGAGCTTACTTTGAATTTATGACTAATAATGATTGCTCAACCACTGCTCATAGGATCTGAACTGCTGTTGCCCCCAATTTGCAATCCAAAAGAGTTGAATTGCCGGAAAGCTTGTATTGAATCTCAGTCTTCTGACCCAAGTCACAAACTGTRTATGAATACTTTAAAAAATGTGTTATAATTGAAAATTTATGGGAGATACCAGGAGTCCCTTTTATATCAATGATTATTTTACCCTTTCATTGATTTCCTTTTTTGGGGGGTTAAAAAAAAATCACAATGACTGTGTGATACTCAGCTATATAACTGATTAAAATCAAGCTTGGTTCTTCAACTGAAGAAGCATGATCCAAACCAATCCATTTCCAATGAGGCAAAGGAAGTTTAGTCTCCATATCCAGCAGGATTTTGAATTCTGTGCTGCATTTTCAGACATAGGTGCTGGTGCTTACCGTGATGGTAATTTCTGACAAGTTCATGATAAAAAACCAGGCGGAGGTTCTCAAATCAGTTGTGTATAGATCTGCAGAATGCTGGCTTGAAGCTAGATGGAGACAAAAATTTTAGAGAAGCTTCAGTGTAGAAATAATTTGTTGCAACAATCAGTGATTCCTAATTTTTCTTGCGGTTGGGGAGGGTGGTTAATGAACAAATAGCTGGAGAATGAGCTTTGGTATTAGTAGGTACTTGCAAGCTTAGTCACTGATAGTTACTCACTGAGGTCTCCTTGATGCTGCTGGAGCCTTCCTATTCCTTACCAAATTCGGACATAGAGATAATCTGTGCTGAGGTGTCACTTATGTGTAGTGCATCAAATTCCACYCTGGCCAGAAAATTTATACTGATCTCAAGGCTTTTTTTTTTCCCGAACTGTATGAAAATAAAGATTTGGGCATTTAAAATAATGATTTTGGCTTCAAAAGAAAAAAAAAATGTTAAAATTGTGTCCCTTTCATTTGTTTCTACGTTTTGAAACTGTAGGTGCCTCACATTTGAGCATTTATTTGACATAATTAGCTAAGTAGCTGTTAAGATTAAAACAGAGTTCTGTGTGTTCACTTGAATCCAGGAGGCAGAGTTTAAGAAAATGTTAACTATCATATGGCTTGCAGTGAGGTAGTATAAATACTAAATGATGAAGGATTTATAATTGGGCCTCTATGTGTTATTGGTATTATCAACTAAATAAAGATCTTAACACACTGACTTAACAGTCAAGCCCAACATTTGCATAGTTGGATACTGTGCACTTAAGTGGTGTTTATTCCTGAGGAATAGGAATAATACAAACATGTATAGAACTTAGTCTTGTGGCCATATACAGCCCAGCCCAGTCTGTCTTGGACAATCCCAGTGTAATTTGTCAGATGCAGGATCTCTGTAAAACAGAGGGAGTTTGTGCGTGGTRAAAGAGTGGGTTTGTTTTGGAAGTGCAGTTTGCTATTGGGCCCAGCATTCCAGAGGGACACTGGATACAGCCTTGGCAACTCCGGAGAGACAAGCAAGTGGCGTTGTCTTTTGCTTTGGTAGCTTTTTTTCCTGGTTATGCAGATAGAGGTTGGAAAGGAGAAGCGAGCAGCTCACGGGATACAGGACAGGCTCTACTCAGTGAGACAAGACTTGGCCCTAGTCGGATTTCTGCATGTAGCTCAACATTAGATAAATTTCCTTTTAATGTGCTCATAAGGGCTAATGTGTAGTGTTGCAGTTTTGCTATACTCTCTGCACTCATTTATTTTCACTGGTAAATAATTCCTTTAGGTTTTGGTGAATRTATCTAAATAACTCTTCTTTGTATGAAAATATTTTTTCCTTGATATTGCATAAAATCTATAGACTGTCAAGTGTCCTTAAATTTAAGGGTTTTCAAAATGGCCTTAGCCCAAGTTCTGGTAACAAACACAGTTTTGCAAACTCACTTTTTGATCAGTGTCTCCTGCCCAGGAGTGATAAATTTAGTGCAGCTATAGTAGCGTTTTTCAGAAGGGTCTGTGTCACATAGAGCCTTTGTTCCGTTGAGTTTCAGTGAGATTTGAGCCATTAAGTTAAACAAAAATGCTCTTAGGTATGGCGCTAGACTGGATTTTTGAAAACAAATTACAGGCTAAATTTCCATTAATCCAGTGGGAACGAAGCAGCTAGCTGCCTTAGGCACTTCCAAAAATCTGGCTAACCATCTGTCTGCATATTTAGATTAAACATAAACTTTCACTCTTAAAGCTCTCTTGGAAAAATAAGTTTCTGATGTGTAAGTTCTAGCACTGGGGTGTGTAGATATCTGGTAATACTTGAAAAGTGCAGGTACAAGCATCACGTGTAGATAAAGGGAGGGCAAGTTTTGAAAACGTGGCCTGATATAGCCCTTCCAGCCTATTACATAAATTGTTTAGGAACAATGTTATTTCTGTTTCTAATTTTGTATTTATTAGCTTTAACATCATTATGGAGAGAAAATGAAAACAGTATTCTTAGTCTGTTTGGAGAAATGCGGTTTCCAAGAATTGTCAGTTTGTCATGCTTCTGGATCTGCTAGAAACGCAGCGAGCGCAAGTCAGCACAACTGAATAGTGAAGCAATATTAAAAATGCATTTATGATTGTAATTACTAGAACGTTGTTGTATGCTAACAGTTGTCAGTTGTGCCATGGTAGGAGGTCCCAGCTGCTTAATGAGGCTATTTTGTAGCGCAAGTGGAGCATCTGTTTATATGCAGAAACATGTATTTCTGTATGTATATAATGCTTTTCTGTCATGAGGTGCATTGCCAAAAATCTAAGCTTCTCTAGACATTATCAGATGCAGTCTCTTGTGCATGCAAACAGAAAAGAGTATAGTTTATAGTGTGAATATGTATGAAATGATCTATAGGGTCCCCCTGTTATAGTCAGTAGGGACATCAGGAAGAGTTTTAGTTGAATTCTCTGATACAGCCCATCAGGTAGGTGCCAGGTCCCTGTGCAAGCAGCAGGTGTTAGGAGCACAGCACTGTTTGCTCTTGGGCTCTCTTTGACAGTAAATGTTTCCTGGCCTGCACCTTGCAGAAGCTCTCGGAAGGCCACAGAAACTGGCTTTATTCCCAGYTGGCTGATTGAGCAATGAGCTAGCTCCCAAAACAAAAAAGCAACCTGGCATCTCTCTTCCTTTGTTGCAATTTCCTTGCTTATATTTCTGGTTACTCGAGGTTATATATTGACAGAGCAGTGCAGAAGGATGCTGCAAGCAAGATCTCCAGGGCATTTGCAATTGGTTCTTTCCAAGGGGTTTTTCTTTGTTTCCCCCACTGCTGCTGCCCCTTGCTGGCAGAACAGTGATGAGAAAGAGCGCTAAACAAGCTCAGTGCTCTCTATGGCTACATAACAAATGAAAGATGCTGATATACATTTTGATTTCCTCTCATGAGGGTCCTTATTTAGCTGATTTCAAGCTCTCATTGCTCATTTGGTTTATCAAGTTTACCTGGATTCGAGGGGAGACAGACAAGTACCTGGAAGATCCCCTAAGTGTGACTAAATAGGCAAACCAGAGCAGGCTCGGAACTGCTGTGGGTCCCGGAAGGTATTTCAGGAGAGGCTCCTACTTTCTCCCTCTGCACGTGCTCTTCTCTGGGTGTCCAGGTACAGCTACTGGTGGRCTGGACAGATCCTTGCTCTGAATCGGCTCAAATCTTCTGATGCCATTAGCTCCTTAGGGCAGCACTTGAGGACTGTTGAACTGTGAGTTAGTGTCTCTGGTAGTGGCAGACATGACTCACAATTTAAAAATGAATGTTGAAGAAATATATTCACCAAGCTCCAGATGTCTGGTGTATTCTGGGCAGAGAAGAGCTTGTTCAAACCCTACCTAGGTATTCACATCTCCTTGGTGTCTGCCTGTTTTTCTGTTTGCAACAGTTGGTTATTCATTTTTAGCTTTACAAAYGTTGTTATATTCTTCTGGCCCATCTTCCGACTTGAAAGCTTTAGAGCCTTTTTAAGGTATGCAGTAAATTTGGGTCATCCTGCATGGTTGCTGGAGGAGTTTATTTTTTCARCGCCCACCACTATTTCCTTGCTGTTGAGCAAGATAAATAGAGTAGTGACTTCTGATATTTTACTAAATAAGGCTTGGCTTAAAATCCACTTGGAACATGTGCTCAGTCCTTCTATGAGCTGCAAGTATTCCAGACACTTTGCCTGCTTGAGTGAGAATTTGCCTTCACCCTGGTTATGAAACGGTGCACCCAAATCACATTTCCCATTTCCCCTTCCTTCCTTTTTCAGTTAAACTTGAAGCACAACAGGTTGATTAAAAACTATAACAAAAACCTCCAGAATGGCACCTTAATGTATGGCTTTTTACTATGCAGCTGTTTATCTTCTGCTAAGAGGAAACTCTAGATGTGTTTTTAATGCCAGGAGCTGGGCTTAAAATGCCATTACTTTTCCAGAGGGAATAGATTTGAAAATTAGTAAGCAATTAGATCAGTAGGCAAATACATTTCACTTAATGTTGCAAGTCTCATGGGCCTTGCAAACATCCCATTAGCATCACCAGTTTTTAGCTTGCAACCTTCTAAATCTTTACCTAGTTTTAAAGAGCAGTGTTACTTTGAGAATTGTCTGCAGTTTTTTATTTATGCATTGAATTTTATTTTTTTAAATCTTGCTTGGTTTCTGCAAGGGCAACAGAGATGTGCTTGGCACACTAAAATTTTAATGAGGAAAACCTCCTTTTGTAGAAGGCCATCCTGACAATCCTTGTGGGTCTTTCTATGATCTTCAGAACGTACTTGAATTATGCCCTGAGCAAACACCAGTGATGTATCTATTTGTAATTGCTCATTTTTCTTGCTGAACTGAGACCTCAGTATGTCATCTGTCACATGTCACAAAAGTCATGATTTAAAAATGAATTTTCTTAATTTTCTTCATTATTTCCTCATTATTTCAAATGGGAATAGCAGTTCCCCATGAGTATCCTGAAGAAAAGATCTTGTCCTCTCTAATACAGGAGTGCCTCAGCCTTCCTTTTCAGATGGAAGTTCATGTTGATTCRGTGTGAGGGCTCCGGATAGAAGCTAAAACTTGACTCCTGGATTGGGATCCGGGCTGGGGAGCCCTGCAGACTTAATTAGGTTGCTGTGCCATGACTGAGACCTCAGTTTGCAGGACTGTGGCTTTCTAGGTGGACAGTGCAACGTCCTGTCCTTGAGCCAGGCTGCACCTTGCCCCAGACGTTGGGGAGTTTCTCCTGAGGAAGACCTGCCCATAGGAAGCAAACCAAAGCTGCAACTCAGTGCTCACTGGTTGGTCATTGTATTTCCTGGTGTGTGGTGTGAATCACCTCATCTCTTCTCTGTGTAACTGCTAAGGACAGATGGCATTTAAAGCTGTGTTTGCAGCTGTTAGTTTTCTTAGAAATTGGCAGTGTTTATCCCTCTGGAAAAAGATAGAGATATTCAGAAAGATAATTTGCCTGCTGGTTATAAAGCTTGCAAAATTTGAAGCAATTTCCATTTTTTTACATGTCAGTTTTTATTGTGTGTCATGGAAGAGCATTTTATCAGGTGTTCCAGACCATCCCTGTTGGCAGGAATTTCTCTGAACTACTGCAGAGGGAAACATCAAAACTAGTCCTTGGAGCATGTACACTATTTTTCAAAAGGACTACAGCAGAACATGGAAATTCACTTTTTAAAAATTGATGTGGCCTTTTGCCAGGTATACTGTATTCAGAAGACTGCTTTGAACCTTTTAAGGGTTATACTCTCCATTGCGCGGTGCAGTCCTGCTAATGAAAATAAAGAAGAAAACACAAGCACATCATAAATAAGGAAGATCTGATGGAGAGTTGATTTCTGCATGTAGTGTTTTGTCCGTGCATATGAAAATTGACATCATGGTGTTGGAATGTTGACCGTGTTTTGCATTTTGCTAGCTGCTTTTACTGGAAAGCATGTGTTTCAAAGGGAGTTTTCAATTTTTATAAGTCTTTGCCTCCATAATAGCCCAGTCTTATTTTGAATGTGCACTTCAGCTATGAATAAAATTTAACTTGTGAAGTAAGAGATTCCTCTGGCACAAACTATGAATGAATTATGCAGACATTGACTAGCACCTTGCATGTCAGGATCCAAATAGTCTAAGCTATTACTGAGCTTTGTTAGCCCTGCTCGACAGCACCTTGCTCTCAGAGGCAAGGTATTAAATCTGAGGAACTCCATGCAAGAGAAGCTGTATTAAATGCAGGGATAGCATAGCTGGCTCCACAAAGCTAACCTTTTGTGAGAAATGTTCTCAGATATGTCTCCTTAGGTCCAGAAGGACTCATGAAAGAAGAGTGGAGTTCAAGAAAGACTAGCAGCAGAGGAAACGTAGGATTAGCCCTTTGTCTGGAGAGGACTCCTTCAGATAATGTTGGCAAAATCAATTAGGTTGCTGTCGGTAATGGGCTGCAAGGGGCTGGCCTTTCTTCAGCCTTCATAATCCAACTCATTTTCCCAGTGTCTCTGGGTTACTCTGCAGAAAGTTGGCAACCCAAGTTTCCCATGTCATCAACTCCATCCAAGTCTCCTGAGTGAGGAGTTTCCTGGTAGAACATCCTTGCACCTGCTTGCTCTTCCTCCCGGCTCTTCTCCAGATCCGACCACTCTGAACCCATTTCTAAAATGACTCTACTACTGCTACTAAAGCAGTCTGCTAATTTTTTATAAACTTGATTCCTGCTGGTAATGAGGAACAAGCAAAGATAGGCCCTGTTCCCTTAACCTTCTCCTTGTGACGAAGGGCCCAAACCCTTGTGGTGTTTTCACTTCATGGGTCTTGAAGGGGAGTTAGATGACTTTTATTCTTAGGAATTAGACCTGTTCCTTCATTTTTAAATCTGAATATTGGAAAGTGGACTGTATCTAGTACTTGTTGAGGTGTATATCTGCTTGTGTTCTGCAGGAGAAAAACTAGAACAGGTTTTTAAAAGAAGCATTTAAACTTCTAAAAATGTTACTACTTCCAGAGTTACTGTGCAATATTGAAAGTCCGCATTGGGTGCTAGAGGTTTAGCCCAGCTGCCTTTGATGGCAGATGTGGCCTCTGTGCACGTGGCCCCGTGTGCGGGATGCGACGTTCTCAGGAAGGCTGGTGGGGCTGCCTCACGTACCTGCTGCTCCTGGACCTGCTGCCTRTTGCCCTGGGCTGCTCTGTGGTGACTGTAGGTAGGTGACCTCTGGTGCTGTGTCCAGGGGAGAAGGGGCATGTGATGGGCTGTTTCAGGCTTTTTAACCAGAGGCCACCAGAAAGGGGCGGTCGCAGCAGGTGCCACCCGTGGGKGTCCTGGTCCTGGCTGCGGGTCTGTCCCTGCCCTCCTTTGGGCCGGGGCTGGACTCRGAGCTCTGTGGGGTCCCTCCTGTCACTGCTGCCATGCGGGGGACTTAGGTCACCGGCCTCATGGCACTGCCACCCCTCTCCTCCTCCGAGATTATTATTACTCTTTTTAATYGAAAATGAGAAAATGATGCAATTAAACACTCCCCTCCAAATCAATTGAGAAAACTGTTTGTGCTACTATTGTTAATGTTTCATCAGAACATTTAAATGTAAACCACTAATTTTACACCCCAAATGTCCAATTACTATTGCTGTTTTAACTACCTATGACTTTTCATAGGTTATTTCTGGAGTCTGGTTTCAAGCGCAGCAAGCTTCGTGCAAGCTTTATTGTTAGGGGTGAAATTTAAACTTTAATAGGATTAAGTGTTTAATAGTATAATTTGCTGCATATGTTGCAAATACAAACTGCTATGAATAGATCTTCTGTAAAAAAATTAAAAGAAGTAAAGAGCATTTGATATGTTATATATGGACTTAAATCCAATATGTTGTTATCTTTAACTAAAGGAAATTATCAGAAGAGATTTACAGAGAAGGGTTTATTCTATTAACTTTAACTTCTTTAAACCATTTCTCAACTGAAGTTGAATTTGGTGTCTGTATTTTGGTTTTATTTAAAATGTGATGTATACAACTTCCTTTGTTCATTGAATATTAATCCAAAACCAGTGCAAGATTAGCTGTTTTCATATATATGAAAGGAGAAAGATATTAGCAGAGGTAGTGGGTGAATATTTAAGTGGGGTACACTGTTTTTCTATTTGTCCACACTCACTGCAGACTTGACATTTTGAGTGCAAARTTTCCTGTAATATTAATGAAWTTTTTTTAAATATATTTTTTATTTTTGCAAACAAGCAGAAAGATGCTCTTCCTGCCCTGTCCTTTTTCCCAGTCTTCATGAGGTGCTTGATTAATCTGCAAAATGCTTGTGATTGGTTTGGGTTCTTAYAGCTTTTGAGCAGTTTGGAACAATCTGTGTAAATGGTGGGAATTAATAGCTCTGGTGTATTTTGAGATTCAGTGACCCTATTAAATCTTCCTGTCTTAGGCCTTTTGACTTACTGCAGAATTGCGGAGATTTTATTATTGCCCCATGCTTCCTTTAAAGTGTGTAGTTGCTTCTTTGAGGATTTTATTTAAGTCATCTTGGCTTTTAAACTTCTTTTTGGCTTTATTGTTTTACAGAATACTTTGCAGTTGACCACTTCCTCTGTTATTAAAGCTGGAGTAACATTAAAAATATTAGGAAAATAGCTGTGTGTATCATCTTAATCCTAGGAAAGAAAAAGAGCACTAGCGAGCTCATTCAGCCAAATTTGGGCAGTTTTCTCCAAGAGGGCGACAAATTTCAGGCCCTGGGTGGATGTGTCGGAATCCCTTCAACCTTTTTACCAAGCACTATAAAAAGCTGGAATAGAGGCTGGAACAGAATAATTAGAGCTGGAGTCAGGCGCTCTGGTTGGCATTTTTACCTAGTATTCAGGATGAAGGAATATCTCCCTGGGYAAAAAGAGCTGGGCTCTGAAGTGGAGATGTTTTGGACTGATAAWTCCAAATATAGCCAGGCTTGCAGGGAGATATAGAGGTTATGATTCATCGTTGGGTCTTGTTGCTTGAACTGCACTCTGTTTAGGCTTGCTGTAACAACAGGTAAGATWGTGCAGAGCAGGGGGGAAGCCAGTCTTTAAAAAGTCAAGATTGCACTACAGTGAGCTTAACTGAGACAATGAGACTCGCTTACTGCTTGCAATTTGTAAAGCAATGGAGAAAGTCGAGAGAGATATAACTAGGTAGAACTGGTCCACTGGGTCATTAGCAGCTTGATGTTTCGCAGCACTCTGCAGGATCATGACATGACCTCGTAGAGATCCTAGGTTTAGTAGTTTGTGGGGTCACAGACCTCTCCAGCGTGATGTACTGGATATATAGGGCAAAAGGAATCCTGTGTAATTAAATAAAAGGGTGGATGAATTTATTTCTCCAGCCTTTGCACAGTCCATTGTTCTTGGAGGCTGGCTGTATTTTGAAAAGTCTTAGAATGCTAAAGACAAACATATGAGAACCTGGAACCAAGCTAAAGCTTTAGATACTGAGCTGTTAGCGTTGGCTTCCTAGCTCACATTAGCTTGTACTGGCAAACTAAGAGCTGACTGCGGATAAGAAAATTCAGAAGAGGTTATTGCCACAGATCCATTCAAAAGTGCTCAGGAATAGGTCAAAAATATTCCACAGGAATAGTACCGCTTTCTAAATCTTCAAAACTTAAACTGTGCTGTCAAGATTTCAGTTTAACCTTATGCAAAAATGCCAGTAGTAAGAGAAACTGTTAGATATGTAAAAGCAGGTGGTTTTGCCCAACTGGTTAGAAATCAAGTGTATATTTGGGGCTCTGCATACAGCCTTTGCCCTTTCTGGTTTGGAGAAGTGGCGGACAGAGCGTCCTGTGCCCCGCAGGAGGCACAAGGACCTCTCAAAAGCCAAGGTCAGGAGGGAAGTCAAGATTGTGAACCCTGTTAGAACTGACTGCATAGCACTGGCTTTGAAAAGCTGTTTACACATGAGCTTTGCCTCGTGAGAACACAGAGGTGTTTTCAACTTTGCTGAAGCAGCATAGGCTGAAAGAAAGAAGGGCCTTCTGAAAGATGGTTGCTTCATGAGAAACTAGCTCTAAGAAAAATGCACTAATGACTTATGCCAACAGCATTAACAAAATTCAGTCCCTCTAGCACCTTTAGGAGAGTTTTTGAGGAGTTTGGTTGCAAGGCAACTTAGAGTATTCAAATGTGTGTAACTGCAGTAGCCAGTAAGCCCAGTGAAATGCCAATAACTCTGGGTRCAGACTGAAAATCTAACTGTAGAGGGTGGCAACTTTTCAGGCTGCTAGAAAAGAGATGGAAAGGAGACAGCTTATTTTACTAGTCTTCTGTCAGGCCAGCATAAGCTGCTCTGCAATATTTTGAAGGAACAGAATTATTCAGTTAAGCTTCCTGTAGAAAGATACTATTGGAAAACAATGCGGACCTGAAGACGTCTCCATGGCTGTGTCCTGGGAGCTCTGCGTTGCAGAGACACATCTGCTCGCGCACGCCCTGGCGTTCACTGGAATGAGAATACAGCATGGGTGGCAAGGGACGTAGTTGGGCTGGTCTTTTAAGGCTCCTTTCGTGATACCTGTTTTAAATATAGTTGCTACTGAGTGTGTTTGGACTATAGGCATTTAGAAGGTGAAGAGTTGCACTTCGGCAGGTTATAGGGRAGGTCCTTTCTACCTGAAATACTGAGAAATGGCAAAACGCAGAGCATTAACATGCGTAATCCAGAACRTAACTGGAAATAATGTTTTTCTGCCATATTTTACTGCAGCTAGCCATTTAAGAGGGCTTCATATTTCTCTCTGATTCTAAAGCAGTAGACAAGGCTTGTCTTTGATTTACCCATGGTCTGCTCTGTTTTCTGCGCTTCATCCTTTTTCTGTTGCATCTTTCTGTAATCATCTGGATCATTTTAAAACTTAATGAAATTACCATGCTGATCATGGAAAATGGGAGATAAGGTGGTAGTGTTGAAATTATCCCCATTAGAGCAGTCATCCTGTTTTGAATTAGGAGGTTCTATTTTCATTTTATGTCCGACTTGCTCAGCTGTGTCTTCTAACATTTCAGCAATTCCAGATCATTCCAAGGATTTATTTCCTTCTTTCCAGCAGCAGATCCTGTGTTTATCTTTTCTCACCTCAGTTAGAGCCCCTTGCCCTCTGCTGTATCAGGCCTCCACTATTACTGTACACATCACATAGTCATTAAACTAATGACCATTAGTCTCACCCATYGCCCATGAACAGATGACTGCAATGGCTGTCAAGTGGGCTTTTAATTGTCCTTTTTTTCTTCAAACAGCTGCAGTGTTATCTAAGTAGTACTGGCTTGTTAGTAAGTGTGCACATGAAATAATGTCAGTTAATTCTAGCAGAGGAATCTTGAGCGATTGTGAGTCTTCAGACTAAAGATAGGTCCTCTTTCATGTTTGGTCTTTTCACACTTGGAGATTTCATCTTTTCAGGGGCTTCTGCTTTATGCAATTCGCTATTTATTCAATCCTGGACTTTTTCCAGTCAACCTTTGCTTCGGTAACAGTGGGCAGTATGTCTGACTCAAAAACAACACACAGTTAAAACCTTGGCCTACTTGAGATGCCCTCGCTGGCAAAGGATGAAGGAAGGCTACCTTGGAGAACCAGAAAGGATTTTAAGAGGAAGTGAGAAGCAGAATGAGTTTGGGATATTGAAACTGGCATCACTAGCCTGAGGGAGTGGGGAGTTGAGCCTGCTTCAAATGTGAGGCTGGGAAGTTAAGTAGGGAGCAGCGTGGGTGCCTGCCTGAGTGAGTGGATGGCAGCATCTGAGAGAGGGACCTGTGTCTGTGACTGTGTTTTAGCAGTAGCAGATCAGGTGCCAGATGATAAAGATAGTGGAAATCCATGGCAATAGTCTTGAAAGGCAAGAGCAGCAGCAAGAGCAAGCTGAAAGCCCCAAGAGAGCCGTGGCCWAGGGGGAGGAAAGTGGCTCTCCAGAGCGGCGCACGCTTCGTCTGCTTGATGGGGCATCAGTGATTCTCAACATCGGTAAGGCTCCAAAAGTTTAAAAGCTCTGGAGCCTTTGCAGAAATGTGTTTGGGGCTTAGAGGTTGCGTGCTGTGAACAGTTTTTTGGGGGAATTTCTCTTTAAAAATCATGCTGAAACAGGTGTGCACATATGGAGGGCGCTTGGCTGAAAGGCATTCACCTCACGTGCCTTATTAATAGCCTTAAACTAACATTCCTCCAGCAGAGCCATGACCATTTAACTGCTTCCTTATTGTGAAAATGTGGCTGGCCAAGGCAGTGCATTGGGCTGCTCAGTCTGCAAACCCTGCAAAGGGACTTATTGCAATGGAGAAGGAAGGGYGGACAAAGAACTGGGTTAATATCACTAAAATTATCAGTGAAAAGTGGTGGAAAATTAATAGTGGAAAACTCTGGTTTTCCTTCCCATGTGTTAAACACATTCATGCTGCAAATCAGAAAATTAAAATGAGTGAACATCTGGCTGAGGCTTTCTCTGTAGTCTAATTTCTTTCAGGTGAGAAAGCACTCATCTGCTAGAGGTAATAAGGAGGAAAACACTTCTGATTATTCACACTATTTTATTTGGGTTAGTTGGGTTTTGCACCTGGAGTTTTGGGACCCCTCTTTGGAGAACCCATTGACAAGTTGGTAGCAGAGACTGTCAGTGYCAGGGACAGCTTTGGCCTAAGCCCTTTCCTTCATCTGGAGGTCTGGGCAGTACCAGGTGGGTGTTTATTTTAAGCCTCTGGCCATTTTTAGGTGCTGTATGCATATCCTCCCCCATCCTTTTTGAGGAAAAGGGAGAAAATTATTTCTGGTAATAAAGGATGGTACAAGAAAGCAGCAAAAAGCCTGTCCAAAGGCTTGGAGCAGAAGCTAGGCAGTTTCATAACAAATGTAATATGCAGAATTTAAGTAATGAAGGTCACTAATATGGAAAGTGTTTATGTATTTTTGCAATTGAGTGGTAGCCTCTCAACTGTGACAATGTCTGTCTGAGGACACTTMCTCCTTGACGAGAGCTGGAACCTGCTGTGGAAGCCTCCTGTGTGTGCGGGAAGGGGCAGCGGAGCCCCTGGCASCAGGTGAGGACTTGTGTCACCATTCAGAGGCTACCTGGATGATTTTGCTGTGCTAATCCACACACGCACAGGCCCTTTCCCAGCCTTATCTGTGTGTATTCATTCTCGGTGGAAGTCTCTGAAGTAGGTCAGCAAATAGTGCTGATCAGCAAAGGCCGTGCTTGGGCCTCGTGTTATTTCAGATTTARCTGTTTTAGTGTAGCAAAGTGACCTTTGTGTGTATGCCAGAAGCACGTTCTTTTCTAGAAGGTTATTTATATAAGTAAACTGTTCTCCCTTTCCCCTGAAGGGAGTCTTTTCCCCTTGTCCTTTGTACCGTGTGACTTTATTGATCGCAGCGTGGATGGTGCCTGTTTATATGGTATGTGCAAAAAACTTGGATCATCTCTTCGAGAGGTTTTCTTTTTGATTGTGGAAATTGGTTGTTGGAATCCAACCAAGAATCTTCCAAGTCCATCAGCACTGCTTAGTTGCATGTCTTTTTGGCTCTCCTAACTGAGTGTTGGGCTATTTGATTTTTCAGCATAGGGGAAAGTTGTGCCAAATGTATATTTTCTTGCAAAAAGATATTCCAGTTCTTGGTGACTGAGGATTTGCCTGTGTTTAAGTCCATTGCTGTTACCAGAACCSTCCAGTTGTTCACTGCAGCAGAACAACCAGTTCACGATACACCCACCGTGCAGTTGCTGATGACAACATTGCGTGCACAGTGCAATGAAAAATTGCCAGTGCTAGGAGAGGCATTTTTTAGCCACAATATTTGCTGATTTTTCCCCGTCACCTGAATCAGAAGCATTCCATGCCCTACGCTTTTTTCCCCCCTTCTTTGTGCTTTCATTATATAGCAGGAATTCTCTTAAAAATCTGGATCTGCCACTAGTTCTAGCAGGTGTTTGGCTTCAGAGTGCCAGAGGTTTTTTCCTTATGCAGCTTATGGATGAGAATTTCACTGCCCTTAGGCACAGTTTCAACTGAAGTATATGAAAAGCGTGTTACCATGTCAGTTCAAATTATATCACTATTAAAGAAAAAATGAAAGGAAATTAAATACAAATAATCACACTAACATAACATTAATAACATTAAGGTTATAATTTAAATTAGAATGAGGAAAATCTGCGTCAGGGGTGCTGTCGTTCTTCGCCAGACTCCCCTGAGAGTAGCCCCTGTAAAATGAAGATATTGACATCTAGCAGTTATTGGAGACCTCTCCATGAATGGTATTATAATACTGTAGTATATAAGAATTAAGAGTCGTTTTCAAACTTGGTGTAATATACTCTGTAAGAACTGAGTATTGGGTGAAGTTCTGAGTAGCTTCTCTCCTCACAAGCCCGTTTATGTGATAATAGCCAACAAACTTTGCAGTGCTGTGCAAGGTGCGAGGTCCTCTTCTGCTCGTGCACTAAGCTGGGAATCGCCTCCCGCTTGCAGCAGCTTCCGCACTGGAATAACRCTGGCAGAGGCAGCTGCTTGCGGGATGGTGCCACAGAACCAGAGCAGCTTTTCTGCCTGTTATGGGGTACCCCCAGGGTCTACATTAATGTGTGGTCTGCCCAAGTTATTGGGGTTTTGCTTGTGCCCACTGTCCTGCTGTGGAAGAGGCTCCTGGCGCTTGAAGCAGTTGCATTGCATCCTCTCACTTGTTTTATTTTACTCTTTCTTTTATTTCTTAAGCAGTATGAATGTCTTCAATGTGCTTATTCACTTGCTGGGCTTTATTCCACTGCTGCTGACAGTGATCCTCTGTAACCTAAATGATGTTTCTTACTTGGCTTTTGTRAATAAATCTGCTGTCCCTCCTGGGTTGTGTTTCTAGTCTCTGTCAGTGCATCATGGGCAGGCTGCAGCCGTGTGTCCAGGCAGACATGGACATGAACAAATTCATTTGCAGAAAACAGCCAATCATTAGCAATTTATCAGTTTAGCAAGAAGAAAATATTTCACCACATAGTATTCGTGATAAAGGGCATGTTAACAAAACTTTAAAAATTATGATAGGTTGGTTGTTTCTTTTCTGCTAAGGATGTTGACRAAGTATTTCAAGTTGCATAGTTTTCACATGGAAACTATAAGGATCTTTAGAAGCCTTCAGTGAATATGAGATAAATGCTGAGTTYCAGGAGAACAGGCTCCTGTAATGCTGAAAGCACATGATTCATGACAAGAATTTTGCCAATTATTAGATTACTAAATAAATAATAAAAGGTGAGCTCTAACTGGAACAGAGTCCAACATATGGTGAAAGAAGGGATAAAAGTCCTTTTAAAAGACTTGTTACCCATGTTTGTCTTGCTTGCAAGTCATCTTAAGAAATGGTTTTAATGAAACAGCATTTTCTGCCTCACTTCTAGATTTTTGAAAAAAGATATTTCTTCCCTTCCAGCATTTCAAGAGTAAAGATGCGTTGCCTCATGAGACTTTGATTAAAACCTTGGTCATTTTATTATTATCTAGTTTTCTCTCCTCCTGGTAAATCCACATCTTAGCTGGCCTCTTCTCTTAAAAATAGGTTTGTTGGATGACTCATATGTGGAACTGCTCTCAATGGTAATAGTAATACTTGTTTTCARTATATTTTATCCATATCTTATAAAATTGCTTTTACATCAGCTATAAATATTGCTGTGCCTGTTCCCGCAAGGCTAAGCTGAAGGCTTTGGAAACGATTGGGCACTGCCTGSTTGGAAAGCAGGCCCTGACGCAGAGCTGCCAACTTGCAGGATCAGCTCTTAAGAGTGCAGTAGTTCTCACCTTGGTTCTTATGCAAAGCTAAAGAGCACCCAATAACTAGCATCCTGCAGAGCTGTGCTGTGAGCAATAGATGTTGCAAGGGATGTCGTTGTGCTGCAGGGGCAGCTTGGTGGTCCTGGCCCTGCAAAAAGGGGGGCTCTGCCCCTGGGATCACGGGGAGCCCTTTCAGAGCACTAGTGCAGATCTTAGAAAATCAACTGYGAGGCTCGCGAGGCCAGTCCTTCAGGATGAAGGCAGAGTCTGCCTGGCGGAGCTTAGAAGCAGCTTCACTGAAGGAAGGAAAATTCTAGGGTTCATATTTCTTATGGAAATATGAAGCAGAGTTGATATTCAAGCTGGGTTTTGGCTAAATGCTGCTGCAGCCTTTCAGTGAAAAGTTTAATCTCTTAGCCAAACCATAGTGAGAGAAAACATAAGTAGTAGTTGATAAATATCCAAAAGCTTAATCACCAGTATAAATTTTAGAGGGCACAGAAAAAATAATGGTCAAAATGTGTTGATCTCAGTCTGCAGCCTAAGTTATGCCAAAGAAAATGTATTTACGTTTAATCAACAGACATTTTTGTAGAAATAACCTTCTAAGAAGGCTGAAAAATAGCCCCCTAATTTAAAAACAAAATTATCTCCATTATCCTTCTTCATTTCAGTTTTGGCTTTGGTTTGTGCAAACCTATCGCATGGAAAAAGGGTTTTAGGCTGAGTTCTATCTCTGTGCTTGCAGACACGTTCTCAGGAGCAGCTGGGGCCGTGGGGCTCAGTGGCACTTTCCTGGGCAGCTGCTCTCCTGCAGTTGTGGGTATGGCTGGAGGAGTAGCTTAGGATCAGTTCTAATTAGCAGTTGCTACCTCTCCTATAGATGGGCTTCAAGTTTAGCTCTCAGGTTGAGTTGCTGGCTGTGGCCGCTTTGCATCTTTTAAGTAGTTGGTATGAAATATCTCTGCACTATCTCTTGCTTAACCTTCCTATGGCCCTTCAAGCTCCAGGCATGTTTTCCAAAGCCCGTCTTGCTGCTTTATGGCAGGAACAGGTCTATAATGAAGTATAATGGATTAAAAAAGAAAAAAAAAAAAAATCAGATTTGGGCTTAAATCAGAAGGCAAACTTCAGACCTAGCACTGGGCAAGCACTAAGGTGAAAACATCCTCACCGTGGAGTCGCGCCCTGYGGTGCTGCCCCTGGAGCAGCTTTTGGTTCAGCCTTGAAGGTTGCAGTCGTGTCCCTTCTGACATCCCTGTTGAAAACCTGGAAGAAATTTTGTGACTTTTGGGAGTTCTTTTATTAAGAATTGTTTGGCTTTCATCAATTCAGCTGCTTAGCAAGTGTCCTTTGAGTGCTTTTTCTTTTCAGGAAAAAGAGATGTTTATATTTTAATTTTAGTTTGAAATGTTGGCCTCTAGGTTTAATATTAATTCATATTTTTAATAATTGGCTTGGTTTCCAGAAATGCTGAGCTGTTGGCAGCTTCTGTGGAAAGTCAGTTCACTTGCAGGGTCTTTAAGTGATTCGAGCATCTAGAGTTAGCAAGTTGTTTTTGTAAATCTTAGCCATGACAAAAGCTAATCTGAGTCTTATTAGATATTTATTCATCAACATTGCTCTGGCAATATTTGAAGTTCAGAACTGCTAATGTAACTTTGTTTATCTGGTAACTCCCTATTTCACATGCTTTGATGAGCCTGCAGTGATGCACTCCTATTTTTTCTATTTTATTCTATACTAGTCTTTGAAAATGCATTAAACTGAACTGCTATTTAGCTGGTATATTCCTTCTGTAGGGCACAAATCAAATGTTAGAGGAGCTTATGAGCCTTCGGCAYTTAAAATAGATCATTTTGTCTTATCTGTTTGCTATTTTGCACTGTTACAWGGAACAGTTAGTCTTGTTTTGCTTATGCTCTCTATTTTTAGCAAGCATGCGGACTTAGGGAATGACTGATTAAAGTCTAGATRATGCTGATTCACATTAAGGAAAAAATGCGTGCAAGTGCATAGCTCACTTTCTCTTGATGTCTTCTTGGCACCCCCAATCTTACTTTAAAGTTATTCCTTTTCTATTCTATGTGCAAGAACTTTATTCCTAATTATGTTCAAGTCATTTCAGAGACATCACATCTACCTCTTCTCATCTTCCTGAGCCTTGCAACTCRGGCTTAACGCAAACCTCAGCTTCTAAAGCTACTGTTGTTTGTTTGTATATAGATATGGGACTGTTACTTTCCACTGTCCTGTTGGCTTTGGTTATGAAGAATAGTGGCATGTTATTATGGTATTCAGTAACTTTGTAATAGCCTTGGGTATCAAATGATCCCCAAGAGTTGTAGACTAAACTACATTTTGACAAATTTATTTCAAATTGTAATAATTTAAAGCCTTGGATGAAATTCTTAATCTTTACTTTGGAAAGAATGACTGATGAATACTTGCAATGTATTAGTCATAGGAAAACTCTACCTTTTAGGGATTCCTTTCATGTGATGATTATGAGTTAATTGGATGGCAATAATAAATACAAATTCTGGCATTAAGGAAAAAAGTGATTAGGTGGTAATTTTAGGGTGCACTAAAAGGATTCCTCCTGGGTGAAACTAAACCAGAAGATGTGCCCCAGCAGTGCCCCATGTGCTTCAGCTGTCCGTAGGTGGGCGTCCCGTGGGGCTAGCTAAAAATAAGCCCCTCTCCTCAAAACACAAAGGGTTTGATCTGCGGGCTCAGTGCCATTGGGCTCTGCTGCTCGGTAGTGCAAACTCTGTCTGGGAGGGTCTCAGTCATCTCTCACTTGTGATAATTAGATGGGAGGGGGAAAAAGAGCTCTTATTTTCTGCTTTTTCTATTATTACAAAAGCTTAATTCTCTGAGAATTTGTTTTTTAYTTATTTTTCATCAGCTCCAGTTGCTTGGTGTGACTTGCTGTGACAGCTCATGATGCATCCTTAGATTTTTTTCCAGGAAATGCTTTGCTGCATTTCTCCTTTACTGTCATTATCTGTGTAGGCAGCAGTGCCTACTGGCAGCGAGCAGGTGAATTTTTATTGTAATCATCTCTGTTACTTTATAAAGCATTTGTCCTGAACACTGAAAATTGAAATTTTCTCAGCTTGGAAGCCACAGTTTTCCTGCTTGAGGTCTAGCAAGTTTTCTTCAGTGGTCGGCTGCTCATGAGCATTAGATACTAACACTGAGTGTGTGCGAGTATACAAAGAAACCCCAAGTTTTCCTTGTCATGTTTATTAAACTGTTATTTCAGCTTCAGATGTTGGCATCTTATATATTCCAAGTGTAATACTGATGAATGTCCAAAAACTTTCTATTTTAAATATTTACCTTATGAAGATGAGAAACACAAGTAAGTTGATCACTGCGTATCCTTCTGGCAAATTTGTTTATGGGGAATTAAGCAGTGTGATATATACAGTTTTCGAAGTGCGGTGGAATAATTTGGATACTCTTCTGTTCTTGAGTTCAGCAGCTCTTTCCAAAATATCATTATAAATTGCCAGCACTTAGCGCTATTCTTTTCTCCAAAGTATTTTACAAATATAAACTAAACTTTACAATACATGATTAATATTGCTGCAGCCATGTTGTAATTGGGTTTTACATCTGGGGAAACTGAGGTAGAAACGTTAAGTGCTTCAGCCCAGGCCACTGGAGACGGAGCGCATGTATCTCGTCGCTGTTAGTCCTGTGCTGAAATCATAGGATTACATCATTGCTGTATTCCCTGCCCTTGGATCTATCGATAGCCCATTGAAACCAGTGGGGAAAGGTGCCAGGTGGTGTCGGCCAAGTTCGTGTCTGAGCCGGAGCTGACGTGTCGGGGCTCGCGCGGCGGCAGCCCCGGCCCTCGCTTGGCTGCTCTGCGGGGAAACTTGCTATCAAATGTAGATTTATACTTCACGTGTCGTGCTTTAGTTCTGCGTAAATAAGGGTTAGACTACGGTGCACAAGTGAGACCACGGGAATAATAGACTTTATAGGAAATGTCTTGATAACGTGATGTGAATGTGARTTATGCTTACCCAGGTCTGGTGCAAAAAGCCCTCTTTAAAGTCCTGTTCAGTCTCGTGTGCTAAAATGTGACCTTTTACCCTGCTCTGGACAAGTCCTTTTCAAGAAATGTCTAGCTCATATGAAGATTGCTTGATGTAAAAGGAGTATGTTAATTGAGTGCTCGTCCCCGCACTCACTGGTGGGGCAGCAGGGGAGCTGACAGCTCCGCAGCGCGCGAGGCAGCGAGCGCGGCTACGGGGGCCTCCGCAGCCAGGGCTGCGCGCGGGGCTCGGACCTCCCGAGGGGAGCCCCTGCGGAAGGGCCTGCCGCATCCCTCCTCCGCTGCCGACTCATCAAGTTATGTGCATGGAGCTCAATCTCTGCTTATCCACCATAGAGGGGTCACACCTGCTTTTGGGACYGTTCTAGTAGAATCCATTCATGTCACAAGAGCTCAGGTGTCTGACAGCTCTGGTGGAGCTACTGAGTCCRGCTGAGACAGACCTAGATCCTCTGTAGCTCCAAATGGGCCATTCWTCCTCTCCTGACTCTCAAACTCCGTTAAGCTGCGAATGGCTCAACTAGCAGGGGCTGCTGCCTGATATTCWGAGAGCCCTGCTCTGCTGAGTTCTTTCCTTCAGTGACTTCTTCCTACCTACAGTAGTATCTCCCAGCCTGGATCATTCTTTGATTCTGTGAATTTTTGTCTCCCTGTAGAAGCAACCCTGCTGCATTCAGTCACAACTCATGATTTGCAGTGAGCAGTAACCAGTAACTAATGAATTACATAAGGATAAAGCAAGCGTATGATTAATGCTACTTTTTCAGTTTGTATCCCAGATTATCTTTCTGAGGTTGTTGATAGGCCAAGGAATAACATTGTTGTGTTTAATAGATTATTCTGCTACTGATGCATCTCACTTATTTTTTGAACCTTTGTGAGCATCTGGTGTATCTTCAAGACAGGTATRGGARGAAAAAAGTATCCARATGTTCTGCCTAAAAATACAGCACRTATTTGTTCATAAATGTACTTTAATCGTCATGAATATATGCATGGAGTCTTCAAAGTTTTTGACTTGTGTTTGTAGTAGCTACAATTTGATCTTTCTTAATCTTTTACAGACAAGAGCAGAGCAGTCCCAAGGTGCCTACTTCTTGCCTGAGTTTGCACTTTCTCCGCAGGGGAGTTTTCTTGAGGATACAACCGGGGAACAATTCCTCACGTACCGCTACGATGACCAGGTCAGTGTGCCACATATGAACACGATGGAGCATTATCACATTTATGAGGCTCTGAGATGCACGAAAGTCTTATGAAACAGTATAAGAAATGAATTTCTTGTTATCCTTTGAGGATGCACCAAAAATGTAGTGACCTGAATGATAAAAAAAAAAAAAAAAGTATTCATTTAATTGTAGAAATAATAGACCAAAGTCATCTATGGAAAATCTTAATAGGATGTAATAGAGATGAAGGAAACAATATTTTAATGATATAATAATAGCTTTATAGATAATACTGTGCAGAATTAAATTGAGGTTGTTATCCTTTCTGTGAATTGTTTCTGTTATCCTGATAGTTTTATTTTGTGGATATAAATTTATATTAAGTCACATCCTGGTAATTCCCATCTTGTGGAAAGTTTAGCAAACTTCATTAATGCATGGATACTTCAGAAGGGAGACTGAGTGAATTATAAAGAAACAGACATGAAGTGCAATAATGGATGAAGCAGAGTGTTTAGAAAGCAACAAATAATGTATTTTAACGTTAAATATCTGTAATGCTTTCTCCAGAAACGTAGAAGCATTATGTTAAACATGGAATATAGATATAAATGTAAAGAAAGCAACATGAAAGAAATGCTGTTAATCTTGGCAAAGGATCTGAAGCAAACTAGGAAAAATGTTGCATGCTGTGGAAATTTACTCATAACACAATGTGTTCCAGAAGTCAGTTGAACTCCACATCAAAACTGTCTGAATTACATTCATAGATACTTACAGTGCATTTCTTAGGGTAAGCGGAGGGAAATTGTTAGGAAACAATCCATGTAGAAGTGAGAGAGGAGCAAATCGTGCCCTCYGGTCACAAGATGCAGCTCTAAAGTGACTGGCAACTTTATCTGCTTGTAGTAGCTACTAAGAGGAAAAACAATTTGCTCATCAGCTGCTCACAAGAAAGWAAAGGCAGGGGGAGAGAGCTGACTCAGAGGATCTGTTTGGGAAGACAGAAGAGAGGAGAAGAGAGATTAGACAACATGATGAGCTAGAAGTTATTTGTTGGGATACAGTTCAAATGATAATTCAGACTTTAGCTACCCTATAGGCTCTTAACTRTTCTATAGCAAAGGTGTTCAGGTAAGATGTCCTCTGGACTAAGCACCTGGGAAAGCAATAACATGCAGATCTGTAAAATGCAGYTGCAACTGAGGCAGCATTTAATGATAGTCACAGAAAAAGCTTATAAAGGTTTCACACTTTTGATCAGAATAGTTTCCATTGAATGGAGCAATATTTAGAGAAGAAAGCAATATATTGTATGCAACTGAGGACAGTATGAGACTTCGAATAGATTATTTGTAGTATGTGAATAGCATAGCTGACTAAAAGCAAAATAAAACTTAATTCTGTGTACTTGTCCTTCCTGCCACCAAGGAGTTTTGTTTCATCTCCAAGACAGGAGATCAGTCAATCCAATCTGTTGAGAAAATMATACTGCTCATTATATACATGGAGGGAAGTGAGGCAGAGAGAGAGAAGAGAGTTGGTCATGACCTACATCTTTTGGCAAGACCTTTGCAAGGAAAGTGATCCTTCCATATCAGTGTGTCCATTCCCTTTAGCAACATTCATTGTCCCAGAGGAAAAAAAAAAAAAAAACCACCCAAAACCCTCCAGTTTGGTGGAACAGTGGGTGTAATTTTTATTTAGCATCATTGTTGTGATCCAGGATTAATTTCCTTACATGGTCCAAACACAGGAATGTTTCAAAGGGGTTTTCTTTGGCTGTTCTGTGTGATATTTTTCAAGTGGGGAGCCAGTTTAATCAGGATCATTCATTCCTTTGTTGGTAAGTAATCTCAGTAAAATAGAACTAGCTGTTACTTAAATATTCAAAAATATTTGCTATCTGAAAAGGCAAGCTTACAATTAGAAATGGAAGACAAATAAATGTTAGCAGGAACACACTGTACTCTGTCCTAGCCCAACAGAATTGCATATGGATTCATGCTGTACATGTAAGATAGTACATTTTGTACTGGTTTAATCTGGCAGAATTCAGCTCTCATTTTTGCAGAGAATTGCACTAACCCCCTTTACATACTGAGTTGCTATGTGTGTACTGAGGAATTACATGGTTATGAAAATCTTTGTCTGGATAGCGTCTCAATTCAGCTAATATATCTTCTCCCTCCCTTATTTATTACAATTATAGAAGAAGATACTTTACAGGGCCTGATTAGATACTGTYGTCTTTATCTATTGAGGTATTTCTCTGATTTCTGGATGGAAATGGATGGATTGGATGAAATTTGTTTCTGGTTGGTGATAAAATATTTTGATGCATTTACTCATGTATTTTCRGGAAAAAAATACCCAGTAAGCCAAAGCAAACACTTCTGAGGGCTCCATAAGGCAAGGTGTACGTGCTGCATTTTGTTATAGCTCCTGCCTTGTTCGGCAAGCATCTGTGCTCTGCAGACTGCATTTCTAAAGTTCTACTGAGTCAATGTAATTTAAATCTAACTTAGTACCAAATAGATTTTGATGTGTAGTCAAAGACTTCATTTGCCATTAGGAATTCAAGACTGAAAAAGCTGCTCTTCTGCCATCATTCTGAATGAGGTTTTTAGCAAATGCCTAAATAGCTCTTCCCTCTGCTTTGAGATACGACTTGAACATTGCTATAAAGAGTAGTTTACTTTCTGGGTTGTGTTTTTTCTTTCTTTTTTTTGGCTTTCCACCTCTTAATCTACTATGAGGCATTTTTTTTCCAACATGCTAGTAGTACTGGAAAGCTTTCGTGCAGAAATAAAACGTTCTTGTTTTCTGACACTTAAGGTATTGCTTCCAAGTATTAAAACCATTCCATATGACGGACCACCAACAAGGGCCGCAGTGAGAACTTGGTTGTGCAAGAAACGTTTGAAGTACCTCTCCTTGGCTGGCGGGGGAGACAGCGCTTGGGGGGCAGGCAGGGAATTAGAAAAGAGAAGATCTTCTTTGTGAAGAGAAAGTGCTTGCTTCACTGGTTAGCTTTCTAGCTGACTGTGCTTCTTCTATGTTTTATGATGCTTACTAATTTACTAATAAAAAAGCCCTGATTTAGGAATTAGAAATTTAGCTCTAAATGATCCTGTCTTGGCAAAGAAAACGGAGTGTTTCTAAACAAATTAAAAATGCAGTCAGGAAAGTGGTAAATTTTGGCATTTTGAAAAACCACCCAGAAAGTCTTAAAATAAGGAAAATCTGCACTTTCAAATTTGAGTGTTTAGATATGCTAGGTAAGGTGGAAGCCAATGAGTCTGTCTCCAACTAGATGTGCAAGTTATTATACACAGGCTGGTGCAGTTCTTTCAATATCCAGCCTTCCTCTGGATTTGCCAGAAACAAATCTACCATAAAATAAAATGCAGGCCAAACTTGGAAGAGTAAATGAATGTGGTGTCCTCCATGAGGAGAAATACTCTGTCCTGGTTTGCCCTTGGGGAATGAGGTAGGAAGGATGGAATTTAAAAGGTTAAAGGAGGACTTCAAGAATGACTGTGGAGATGGCCAGAAAGGAGTTTTTTTAGAACCTGTTACATTTCTATATGCAAATTAAAAGTAAGTTTTTATAAGAATGGAAGATACTGTATTGACTAGTAATCCAGGAAATGCTGGGGTTGGGTAGTCTTTGTACTGAAAGAATGAAAGCAAGTTCAGTAGGCTTGTTCTGTATTTTCATTGTTGTGGTTGTGTCTAGCAGACATGTTGGTCACAGTTAATCAAACRGCTTGAGGAAATCTGGGCTTGCGTTCCTTGATCATATACATGTTGTTTAGACTCATTCTTTCCAGTGAAACCATGGGCTTGACAGTGTCAATGCATTATTCAAATATAATTCCAAACCAACTATATTACGTTGCTTTCGTGATCCATAAATAAACTTAGAGCAGCAGTCTATGTTTCACTCTACATATTACTGGCTGTAAATAATATTTGTGTTATTCTGTGAGTCTTGCATGATTTGCAAAGTAAACTGGGATACACTGTGGACCAGTCCTGCCATGGATGCTGCTGTGTTAGAGGAGATGGTGTTCCCGTTTCTCCACCTTTTTCTTCCCTTGCTTTTCGCACTGCTCACCAAGCCGTTGGTGGGGCTGCATGTAAGTCCTGGCCTGGTTGTCAGTAGCAGCAGCTCTTCAACCTCCTGCCAGTAGATGCTTTTTGTGACCTTGGTTGGTCACCAGGATCACCTTGCCCATCCTGTGCGTAAACCAGCAGAGCTCATAGTGTCCAAGCACCAAATGTGCATCTCCCTGCCTTTCACTGCTCAGTTAGAAACATTCCCCTGAATAGGGCGCTGATCTTGYCTGTCCCTGTGCTACATGTTGAGGTTAAAGTAACTGAACATTCAGCACCAATCCCTTGTTAATCCTGAGGCAGCTCCAGTGTCTTACCTGGTATTACTCATGTGAGTAACAGTTGTAGGATCAGGATCCCTTCTAATCCTGCAGAAGTTAAAATGAGATTTTAGATGTTCAAAGCATGTTAAGGCCTGTGTTGGTAAGGCTGCGTGAAGATGAAATTCATGATTTATCATGTTGGTGAAAATTTAACTGAGTGGTATTAAATGTTCCCCAATACTTTTTTGTACACTTTTTTGGTAGGGAGCAATGTAGAGGGCTTAATTCTGATTTCTCTGTTTTTGAAGTTTTTTTTTGTTTTGTTTTTAATCAATTTAAACATAGTAATGAAATGTGTTTCTGATTTGGAGTGGAAGCAGGGAAGAGGGAAGCAGGGATTAAGAACAAATGAAACCATTAAAGGATTTCAGGCAAAACTACCTTCATGAACTATGCTGCCTAAGCCCATGGGTCTGGGCTTGTTTTGAGCCTGCGTGTGGGGTGCTGCGGGCACGTGGCTCGTGTGAATGAACTCGCGCTCAGCTCCGCGGTGCCTTCGCTGCAGGGTGAGTTGTGTGTGGTGAACAGAAGGCTCCTAATGTGTTTGTATGCTGGCAAAGTGAATGGGAGCTGACACTTTAAGCACTGTCTATTTAAGCTTATGGATTTGTATTTGACAGAAAATACTAAAATTCCTGCACGCAGTACATAGAGGCTTTTTTTCTTTGTATTCTAAGAACTTCAGAGTTTCTTGTTTTGTTCATATTAYTGCTTTAGTCCCTGCTCTGCCAACGGGCTCTGTGTAAACCTGTTTGCTGAAACCCAGAGGCTTGTCCTTGTGCTATTTGTAAAGTAAGCGCCTTTAGAGGGAATCTGTTATAATACAATTTGCACAGAAAACACATTTCTTATTATTTGGAATTTGATTAAATACCTTCTATGACTAGTACATATGGCTGTAATCCTATTCCTGCTGAATTCTGTGGAAAAATTCCTTGGCCTGATGCTTAGTCCTGCTGTGGCTGTGATAATACTGGCTTCACCAGCTGCCAGGGGCTCCCAGGTAGCACGACCAGCCTCTGTATTAACCTTTTGTAAGAACTTCACAGCAATGACAGGAGACTGGGCAAAGACCTGGGTCTCCTGGGTGCCAGACAAATACAGAAGCTGCTTGAGATGCCGACAAAAGGCTCTGCAGAGATGCATAAAGCTCTGCCCTACGCGCCTGCTCACAGTGGGGCTGGGAGCAGCTTGGACCCAGCACTGCTGGGACTATTGGCTTGGGTAGAAAGGGGATTCTGCTTAGAGGAAATACTGATTTGTAGGGACTGATGTGAGAAATGAATCAGGGATCTTTTTTTTTTAAAGAGGGAGAATTCAACTGAGTTGTTAAAACACAAAACTTGACATAGTTGATTTGATTTCTTCTTGAACAAGTATTTGAGGGAGGGCACATTTGTATCTTTATTTGGCTTGAAAGACYAGTCTATCTCAAAACAACAAACTTAAAATGCCTTATTTTCATAGTCTTTGCCCTGCATGATTTCCATAATAGACTGGATTTTTTTCACTCATTTTGTTCCGTTTTTATGTTCTGAAGTTGTCAATTTGTTATTTTCTCTGAGCGRCCAGAAGATTCTGTATCTGGACAAATATTCTACTGTAAAATGTTTAACTTGCTTCTGCCAGTGAATGAATAACAAAACACCTGATGAAATGAATTATCAATATACAGACCAGACCTTCATTTGACTTCCTTTCTTTGCTGGAGAGCAATGATTAAATGGTGAGAGATGGAGCCAGTAGGAGGGGAATTTCCCCCTGACGCTCCTGGTGCATCCCCAGCRGCTGGCACATGCACTTACCCAGGAATTTAGACAATGATAAAGGCTCAACTTCAGCCTTCTAAATTAAGCCTCTGGACAGTCTGGGAGTAGCAGAAATGATCCCATGCTTAAACCCTCTGACGCACCACTGCTCTCATCTATCAATGAGAGTTCATTGAGATACAGGAGAGAAGAGCTTTTAAATCAAAGATAGGTTCCAAGTACCGTAGGAAACATGATGYTTGGAACTGGGAGGGGAAAGCCGTTCTTCAGACTGTGCCCAGAACTGAGGACCTTTTAGACCGATAAAGCGCTGTTGGTGAATTAATCAGGTTGTTCACACAGTCTAAGTGATGCCAGAACATTTAGAACATGTTTTTGCTGCTCTCGGTCATGGCTAGAACAGCTCATATCTAATTCTTCGGTAGCACGGGCAAGTTTCTCAAGCTGTTTAGAAGCTTTGCAAAGCTTGCACAAATCAGGGCCTTCTTGTGCTAGTAAGTTATTCAGAAGGAGGGAGTAGAATTCTTTTTTGSTGCTTTGCTCCTGCCACAGATAACATTTAAAGACCCATGAGATTTCATAGCAGCTTCTTGTTGTTAGCAGCATGTTAAACATGGAAAGCATTAGTGGAAAAATAAAAATTCTTCAGTTTATGTTGGCTCTGAGAAAATGCTGAGGAAAATGCCGTCTTGATCAAAATTAATCATTCTATGAAAGGTATTTCTGATATCATCTATTGTTTTGCAAGGCAGTGGGTAATTTAAATGGAATTTACATGCTCTCTACCCCTGGAAAGCTGGTGGATGACATCCCTCGTGTCCCTTAGTTATCTTTTCAGACCTTCCCAGCGTGGAGAACAGGTTTGTCAGACGTCACAAGGACRTTCTTGGCGGAGACAGATACTTAAAACTGCGGGAGTGTCTTCCAGTTCATAGGCTGCTGCTGTGGAAGGCTGGGCAAAAAGTTTCCTGAAAAAGCTGCCCAGCTTGGCATTGTTTTCAGAAGCYGTGGAAACAGCACAGGGCATCGTTAGCGCTTGCGTAATGAATAAGCCCTGGGACAAGTAAAGAACATGGTCTTCATGGCTCCAAACASTCACTTCACTTCACACCATTTAATAATAATTGTCAGCATTGCCAGGAAGACTGATTTATTTCCACTGACTGACTTCAAAAGCTGTTCTGCTGCAAGAAAATTGCATATGTTAATTACTAAATTTGGTAGTATTAATGAAAATAGTAAACACAGGTTGTTGAGAGGATCATTGACAACTGTAGTTGCTGGTTTTGGAGTTTGGAGTGTGTTACAGGTTGTGATACTCTATGATCTGAAGCATTTGAATGGTCATGACGTGAAACAAGCTTTACTGGGCTTTGCAGCACGTGTTAATAGCGTGGTGTTGAGATAATGGCAAAATAAGGGGCCTGTCTCTGTGTCCCCGTAACTACAGTTTCTGTGGTCGGGTTCAGATGTGTGTTTCTGTCGGGTAACCCGATGGTCTGGCTGCACTGACYGGGAGAGCAGGAGGAGGTTTCTGTTGGTGCCTCCTTCCCAGGCAGTTGTCCGTGTGGAAGCACCAGGGGAGCGTGAGAGCCGCAGGGGGCACAGCTGGAAAGGGAGGAGGTGGAAGGGCCCGAGCAGAGGGAAGTGTCGCCGTCACCACAGGGAGCGGAACCGCGAGGCCAGGCGGGTTGTCGGGTGGGCGAGAAGGGCAGAGCGTTGGGGTCAGGATCGGAGTGAGACCCTGCGAGGGCAAATATTTACAAATGGGTTTGGGAGAAAGGAGGGGATGCAGGTTTCGAGAGGAAGGGAAAGCAGCCTCATGCCATGTGCGTCACCGGCGTGGGGCTGGCTGTAGCCTTCCATCCCTCAGCCTGTGCTGGGGCAYGTCAGCCCTCCATTTAAGGGTGCTGAGGATGACTGTGACTCTCAGGGACTAACTGGGGAGGGTATTTTTTATTAAGGCTGAAAAATTTAACATGTTACTTGTGTTACATCATGTTACGCAAGCTCAGTGATTTTTTTTGTTTTTCTCCCTGTTTTATGTCACAACTTACTGACTTGATTTGTGTTGCATCCCAAGAGATATTGCTTATCTACCACTGCCTTTCAATAAGTACCCCAGCCAAAGTGTTTAAGCTTGGGTGCAGCACTCGGTATGTTCTGTCAATGTCAGTGGACATTTCTGCAAATCAGAAGTTAGTTTTGCTTGGGTGCAGGCTGAGGCAATGGTTGGAGGTATTCCGTGCTTCCCTTGGGTGCTCAGTGCACCCTTTGGTAAAGGGTAATGCTCCATTAACGCTACTCCTCAGCACACTTACACGCTCTATATGAATTGTAAGTCCAAAGTATTTTAGAAAGTGAAAAATCAAATTTTCCTTCTCCGCATCACCCCCCCACTCCACCTTTTCCCATAGTCAGGCAGCTGTTAAGCTGAGCTCTTGTCTAGAGAGGCAGCGATCACAGACCTCAGAGATGGAAAACACCGTCAACTTATTAATAGTCTTGGAGTATTTATTAGACTTGACCCCTTGCCACTGGAGAACGTGGAATTTAGCTTTATGATGTTACTACAAGTAACTTGTTTTTATTTTCATAGTTGTCCTGTCATTATATAAGAGCATTTTAGCACATCGGTGTTATAAGCTTTGTTCCATGTACCAGTTTTATGTTGCTTAGGAGAATTTTTTTTTTTTTTCTTTTGGGCTGTTTTAACTGATTTGCAGGTTCATGGCAGACTAGAGTATTTGCACATGGGTAAGACAAGTTAGCAGTAATATGCCAGTGTATGAACTAGGGTGTTTTTGCAGTTTTTAAAATAACCCTTGGGAGATGGTTGCAGTTGTAAGTGCAAGATGATATGTTCTCCTTTACCTGATTATTTAGGCTTTGATCCAAAAATCCTGGTAAAGTCAATAGACTTTGGATTAAGCTTTTTTCTTTTTTTTCTTTTTCTTTTTTTTTTTTTTTGGCAGAGGAAATTTGTCCCTGATTTCAGGCATATCAGAGTCATGTGCCCAGGAAAAAATAGAAAATAGTGCAGAGCATTAGACTCAAGTTACTGGAAGACTGAAATAATCAACACAAACATCCCTGTAGCCACGTTGCTCTCTGTAGAGACACACCTTCAGTGGTGGTTTCAAATTTGGTGTTGAAGAGATGTAGGAAGGACRTGCTCCACAGTGACATCTTGTTGACTTGTACCAACTGCTGGCAGATACAGTGAGGGTCTCATGCACTTACCACACCAGCAGTCCAGCAGCGATTCAGGACTCAATTTTGTTTTGAAAATCTCATCTSCCATTCTGTTTTTTGCTCCATTCAACATCACATCACAAAATAGTTTAATACACTCTCATATTCTATGTTTGCTAAAAATATGCAGTTTACTGGATTTATTAGCATCTGGGTCAATAGTTTTTCTTTGTCTAATCTTAATAGTTCCAAGTTCTACAGATCTGGAGAAATAACCCTTGCTCTTTCAGATGGGTCTTGTAATGTCTCTCAAAATCAATACATCGCAGGAAATACCTCCCTTCAACTGCTTGCAAAAATGAATTTAAGTTCAATACAATGCGTTAATCTTATTTACAACAAATACAACATATTGGCTTGAATATTTTTTCCCCTGCTACTAATTTATTACAATGCAAAATATGTTCAAATATACAATAAACCATGAAACTTTACTGCCTTAGAGGGTGGGCTTCAGGGGTGGCTCCTTGCATTGGGGTAATATTGTGTTCTAATATGTGAATCAAAACTGTCTCTTAAATATATGGCTTATTTAGCTACCAGGCTAAGTTCTAAGCTTGCCCTGCTCTTTTTAATCATCTCCCTTGAAAAGGAGGTTTTGTTCTTCCTGCAGCTATTTTTGTACTTTGCCTTGAACTTGCCAGTTAGTGTTCATTCTTCTCCTGCTGCTCCAGTACTGAGGCTGTTATAGTCTGTTTTTCTCATTTTTTCAGCTTTGCACTCTAATGAACGTGAGGAAAAGGACAGCGAGCGCAAGTATTTCTTACCAGTGGTCCTCCTTTTTCTATCTAGCTAAGTGACTTCATTAATAATGAAGACTCTTCACCAAATTCCTTTTAAAAACCAGGGGTCTTTAGAGTTTCAGAACAGAGGATCGTCCTCCTCGGATGCAGCTGTAATTAAGCAGTCCCCTGAACTCTGCCATACGACGGACCAAGGCCCTGCGCTGCACAGAGGTTTTGCTGGCAGCACCATGAGACCTTTCTGGAAATAGTTTCTCCATATGTTTGTCCGTATTTCGGTGAGTGTGGACAGGACACTTGGACTGCTGTCTGGAGCAGCCAGAGCAGATGACCTCTCTCCCACAAACYGTACAGTCTGAGGCCCAAACACTTATGCATGTGCATAACTTAATTCATGTGAGGACTCCCTCGTACGTCAGYGAGCGATGCACTTAAGTAAAGATGCACATGTGCAGAAGTGTTGGCAGGACCAAGGTCTAGTTTCCACTTCTGCTCTCTGACGTTCCAAGCTTGTGCTATCCGAAGACCCCAAAGAGAGGGGACCTCTTGTGAAGACCCAGTGTCTCCCTGTCAGATCCCATAGAGCCAAAATCACTTGTGGAATATGGAGCCAACAGGTCGTGCTTTCTTATAGCTCAGAAATGCCMTGGTTTAATAATTCCCCTTATTTCAGTATTGTCACAAAGCTATCAGGAATTGCAGCCAGGCTACTTTACATTTTAAGATCACTTTTTTTTCCTCGTCTTAAATGAGAGTCTTAACTATTTTTGTGCACTGAGGACATTAGAAAAACTTCGATTTAAAACATCTAAATGCCTGTGTAATATTTTCAGAGAACAAACTGATGGAGGCCGACCAGTCCTCAGAAAAATAGGTATGAATTAACTTTGCCACCTTGTGATTTAGTTTAAAATTAACTTACGTTTTGTTGACAACATTCATATTTCATAGAATAGGTGTAGGGTGCAAGTTTTCTGTATTTCCTACCATGAAGAAAAAAAACATTAACTCTGACATCTGTTTTTAGCACTTTCCTTCATATTTTTGGATGAATGCCTGGCAAAAGCTGGAAAGCGACTAAGAGATCAACCAAAGATGGCCTAAGGGCCTGTTCCCAGCTGGTACGACATCTGGAATGTTATATATAGTGGATAAATGCAGAGTTGTAGTTTAATAAGATTGGTATTCGAGCATTCGGCCTACAGCAAAGGAAAGGACAGTGAAGCTGACAGCATGCGTGGTGTATAATATGTCAAGGTGTCTGAAATATAATTTGCTGGGTTTTCACTTTCATTTTGGCAGCTCCCTTATGCTTATGTATAAACTTTCATCTCGTATTGTTTTGAAGCTTTACAAAATACCGGGTGAAGTCATATTCGTCTTATATCCAGAATCTTATCTTTATGCTAAGCATAGAATGTCTGGATTCCCTTTCTCTCTTTCTTCTTGCCCCTTTTTTTTCTCTCTAAAGGAAAAAAGTGTTAAAGACAGATTTTTATGAGCTGACTAGAAACAACTTAAGCTGCTACCTTTTCAGGTTTTAAATATACACAGTCTCGTACAGTGAAGATTTTACAGAACCATAAACCACTGAGGAATCTGGACTTGCGCTGGATGAACCTTACTCGTGAGATTGACGTCTCTGAAGGCCCGTTTTGTACAATTTGGGGTTTAGTTATCCTTGACTCTAATCTCCACAATGGAACTGAATGTGTTGCTAGACGAGCCCGGCACAGCTGCAGTTAGGGCTCTGTGGATCCACCTGCTCATGGAAGGTCTGAAGGTGGCCAGTGCGAGGCCAAGAAGTGAGGCTGGAGGGTGATGCCTCGTGTTGGCMGCGTGCAGCTTTGCAGGCCAGGTAGCACATGTGCAAGTCCCCCTGCTACCGCTGTGCCCGATGCAAGGTGGGTTTCTGTGTGTTTGGTTGTGAACCGCGTAGCCTGTGCGTCAGGCACTCGGCTTCTGTGACGGGGTCCGCRCTGTGGTGCAGGGTGCAGCCAGGGGGACTCCGTGAAATCCCCAGCGTGGGGCTGTGCTGTCCTGCGTGTGATCCTCTCTGCTCTGCAGCACTGTGTCCTCTCACGCCACTCTGCATCTTACCTGTAGGATGCTGGAGCAGGAGGGAGGCCCTGATGCTGCACTGCCGGTCTCCAGGTCCCAGGAGCAAGGCAAGGGAGCGTGRCGTAGTGTGCAAAGGCTCTCGGAACTGGAATGGAGAGCTAGTTGTGAGGCTGTATGCSTCTTGTTTTTTCCTTAAATAAGCCTTTCTTGATAATTCCTCAGCACATTGTGGTTATTTCTATGTTATTTATTATTCGGCAAGATCTTGTAGGTGAAGACAGGGTACTTGAATGTGACTTGGCAGGAGACCAGTGTGATCTAGGAAGAGATGGACCTGGAGAAGGAGGAGAGATGACTTTTGCAGCTGTGCTTTGGTAGCAGTTTAGCTTCGGTGATAGGAAGGCCAGATCCGAAATGACTGCAGCTGATGAAGGGAAAGCTGGTTTCTCTGCACAGTAGTGTAACTAATGCTCTCTGTGGTGGAGATCTCGGCAGAAAACTGTAATAAACTTGTGTGGGTATGTGGATATGCAGTGCAACTGAAGCTTAAGGCCCTAGTATGGTAGGAAACAAGCATAGGTTATTTACTTTGTGGTAATGCTAACAAGAAGGTTTAGTTGTTATATGTAGGAAAATAGCAAAGGTCCTTGCTATCTAGCAGAGCACTTCATGCCTCTCTCCTGTGCCCTGTATGAGTTTGGGGATAGGCATAAAATCCATAAAATCTGAAAACAGTGAGGCTCCAGTGGCTGAGCCTGTTGGTTCCTCTTCAGCTTCYTCTAGCAGCTACCATCTCTGCTCTCTGCTTCCCTCCAGCTCTGCCTCATCTATTGAGTATACAAACTAACATGATACATCCATTACTTTCATCGTAGACTTATTCAAGCTGTAAATGGACCATAGTGGTGATTAGTCACTGGCTATATAGCATTCTTGTTTGACTATCCATGAGCCAGCTGGAAATTGGCTCTGGTCACTTGACACTTAGTTTGCTTTGGGCACTCTGCATTAAAGGTGAGGCTAGGATCATACATGGCCTTGTATCCCACTCGCTTCTGGAGCTGGTTTAAGATGGTTCTTGAGGGAGAAGAGAGTCTCTTGTGCCCTGCGCTGCCTTTGCTGCTGCCCCACTGTTGTGCTCTGCGCTTGTCCCTTTCTTGAGGCTTCTGCTGTCCTGTCCAAATTAGCGTTCACTTTTCCCAGACTCTAAATAAGGGGTATTTAGAATTTACGTAAATGAAATATTATTTTAATGTTTCGTATCTGTTACCACCACAACTGTGATTTTTTGGTAATAATCTTATGTTAACTGTTAAAACTGAAGGAAGTTGATCAGATTAAAACAAAAATACCAGTGAAATTCAGAATGGCTTGGGAAGCAGAAGGCCAGCAGCTTTAAGACAGCTGTTTCCATAAGCTTGTATGTGTTAGGGGTGTGATCCTGGGCTTCTAGTGCTGAACAAACTTGCTTGTCCCTATCATCTGTGCAGTAAGATATTATATGAATTAAGTTAAACCATATGGAGTGGATATTAGTTATTTATATAAATACTGTAGCCCTAGTTGGAGGAGTACTTGCAGACTGAAAATGAAGGATGTGCTTAGTTCTCGGCTGGAATTTAATAATCATGTTATAACAGCTGTAGACTTTCTAGAAGAAACCTATGGTTATTGTCAACACCTTATCTATTAAAGTCTATTTTATGTGATGTTTTATAACGAATTATTCTGTGGGTATGAGATATTAGTGCCAGGAATAGAAGAGTTTTACTCTTCCACGTGTTACTACCTGTAGGACTTCTTTGGTAAGTATGTTGTATGGCACAATAAGAATACAGTGTTTCTGGATCAAAATAGTTTGCCTGTAAATGATGGGAAGAGTTTATGTATTCCCCTTGCTATTCATTGCACTTGGCTGTGTAGAAAATACTACTCTGAAATGAAAGTGTTGTTTATTAAGAAATGCATATATTGGAAAGAAGTGATGTTACAGAATAGAACAGATTAGTAGTAAGTGGGACGTTATCAGGGTGTGATCATTATTGTAGTAACTCAAGTGGAAGGCGGAACTGGTAGAGCTTTAGAGCAGTCAGTTCAGGGAGATCTGATAAGAAATCTGCATGGAACTTGCAAAGAAATACAAATGAAGTCACAGCTCTGAGGGTAGGTATTTTTAACAAATCCATCAAAACAAGGGTGGTACCGAATGGCTAGGGAATAGCTTTTGTAATACTGAAATATATAAAGGGGAAAGAGCCAGGAAACTCTGAGCATGTCTATCTGATAATAAGTGTACAAGGCGTGGGAATGCTCTGTGAAAAAAGAATGATGAATAAAAGGAAGGTAAATGGAAAACCGAAGAAACTTATCTAAAAGATCAAGCCCAAGTCATTTCACAACTTAGTTGAGAGTTCTTTATCTAGACAAGGCAAATAGAGAAAATCTCATTTATCTGGACTTTTGATGATAGGCCATGCTGCAAATGGTGTGGAGTAGAAGGAACCTAGCGTGTAAATGGGAAGGGTGAGTAAGGAACTCCGGAGGAGGGTAACAGGCTGTGCYGAAAAGGGAATACTGGCCTGGAGAGAGGTTATGCAGAGTCTCTGTGGGACCACAGCTGYTTAATGTTCTCATTAATGACTAGAACAAAAATAAAATAAGGTTGGACTCATTGCATTTTGTGATAAGATAAAGTTGGGAGGAACTGTCAGCACAGACAAGTATCAGAACAATAGAGTAATAATCGGATGACCTTGCAGATGGGAATAATAGAACGAAATGCATTGTAGGGACCACCAGCGAAAATGTCTGTTGTGACCTGGAAATGTGGCCAGCTGGAACCTGTCTCCACTTGCCAGTGCTGGCGAGATCTACTAGAGAAAACTGTTTGGAACAAACCAGGTGCAGAGGAAGTTCGTCACTGTGGTGTCCAGGCAGTGGAGACCTTGTGCTGCAACAGGTTTCCTTGTATTGCTGAACAAGGGTCGTGGTGTCAGTGTGTCAGGAAAATGGAGCCCAGAAAACAGCATTATCTAAGGATGCTCTAGGCACAGCAGTAAGTGGAATTGGCTTCATGTAAATTTTCCTGTGAAACTGGAGGGAAAGCATCCAGCTGTTCTGTGACTGCGATTCTGAAGCAGCCTCCCAGCAGTATYGACAGAGGAAAGAAAGGGACTTGTGTCATGATGAGACAGGAGGGCTTCACAGAAAGGATTGTGATGTGGTTGCCCATGCCAGAGTTGTCGTCTCTGGAAGACATTCCCCATGTTGATTGTGAGTGCATGTTTAGGCTGTGTAATACATTGGCAGCAAAAAAACAAAAAAACAAAAACAAAAAACAGTACTTTAAAGTTCAGCAAGTTTGTGCATTTCTTCATATGTTATAATGAATAATATATTTAATAATATGCAGAAGTGGGAGATTTGGGGTGTTTTTATTTTCTATTACTAAAGTGTTCATGCATTCTTGTTCAGATTTTGTTCCTTGTTATTACCTTTTTTCTCAGCGTCCTTTATAATTATATACCTCTGTGTTAAAAATAAAATTCCTTCCAGTTAGTCCCACATATCCTAGATGATGTGCAGCGATTAAGGAAAACTTGCAGACGTTTTTGCCAATRGATAGAAATGCATGTGCATCCAGATACTGTTTAAGTGGGTTTGGCAATAGCACTGTAATTTTATAGGCTTATATGCTTGCACTAAGGTGGTTCCTGCTGTTTTAAGTGTTGTCCAGAGGATGTATTTTCTTAAATGAAAATTGCCTGAAGCCATTTGTTTTTTGTATGACAAGTGAAAGTATCAATTACTTACTCTTTCTTATTACTTGTCTGGAATAGCAAATGTTAACAAAACTCAACTTCTGAACCTCCTGATTGGTAAATTCTTGGCCGTGGTGTTTAAAGATTGTGGTTACTGATCAGGCAAATACTCTGTTTGCTCTTTAAAGGCCACACAAGAGGCAAAAATGGTAGTAGAAGGGGAAGGCATGTGAGAATATGCATAATTTAATTCCAGTTAAGTGTGATAGTACAGTGTATCTACCTGCTCCTTCTTTTTGCCTTAGTCCTTTTGTCTGACTTGCCTTGCTRCTTAAAGACTTGGTTAAAAATTATTGCACTTGAAAGTACTTGAATTTTATTATAGGAAACTTGGTACTAACTTCAGCCAGTCTCCSTTTAAATCATGAAATAACTTTCTTACTCTTTGTGTCAAAATGTGACATTATGTATTTGCAAAAAATGCCTGCTTTTTATTGTTTGTTAATTGCCTTCAACTAATTGGCATATGCAGACTTGAGCTTTCCAGATGAAAAAGGGATCGTTCTTACACAGATTTAGAAATCTTTGCTTTGGAGCTAAGGTCGTTTGAGGATGTTCTGTGTTTGCTCCATTTAAAAGAAATCACTGGTAAGACTGAACTGAGATAAGACTTTGCCAACCATAAAATGGATGGCTTTAAAAACTGCATAGCTGTTAGGACTCTATCAGTGGCCTAAACCAGAATTATTCTTGAGATACCCTCATGTGTTTTTGGGTTGTGCCCAGGACATTCAGAAATGGAGGCTGGAGGTGCCCTCTGTCCCTCGTGCAGCCTCCCTCTGCAGCGCTGCGTGTCACAGCGTGTCACACTGATCTTTCTCACCACATGGCCCCACTCCTGCCTCGGTGCAGAGGAAATCGGGGGCTGGATTGTAGGCGGTGTGGAGAGTGCGGAGGTTTCCAGCCTGCCCTGTGCTCCCTGTGCCTTGGCCTCGCTGCAGGGCTGGGGCCGGGGAGGGGTTGCTGATACGCATCTCCCCTGCTTAATTRGAGAGTGTTTTTATAAAGTGCTGTGTGATCCTGGGGTGGGTGGTGCTGCACGGTTAGTATTGCCCGTCCCTTACTGCAGCACGCTTGGTGAAGCGCCTTTCTGGAGGTCACCGCAGGCCAGATGGCAGAAGTCTGATTCATAAGGCAAAAGCAACATYACTAGAAGTGGATATTTTGGCTATTTTTATTCTCATTTTCATTATTATTTTTTTCARTGAACTGTGTCAGTTCATTGGTTTCAATGGATTCAGGTGCTTTCAATGTGCTCATTAGTTTCAATGTTGGTTTCAATGTGCTCAGGTGCTTTTCAGATGCATTTGGAGCCCTTACTGGAAGATAGGAAACAGTAGCTGTTCTCCTGTGGTTTTTCCTTTTGATCCATATTTCCAGTGCCAAAAGTGTCAGCACTRGTCTGCCAATTGTCTTGTTGTCCTTCTGATGAAAAATCTAATGTTTAACATGTCAGATATTCAGAGTATTATTTGCCTTCCAAWAAACCTGACAAAAACCTTTCAAGAAGACATGCCTGTCTTTGGTTAAATGTCTCATAAAATTCAACCTAATGCTTCACTGAAGCATAGATGCTGTTCAGGAACTTGCTTCCACAGCATTATCTCACTGTTTGTATTGAGAGGATATCTTGGTGGGGGCACCTCTTACAGCACATCTAGAAAGGCAACCCGTGGATCTGTAGGAAACCTTCCAGAGGGTCCTTCCTTTCCTGCAAGCTTAGCAGTTACCACAGGCCTGCTCGGGACCACCGTGTCTCGCTACCAGCGCTCCGTGTCTTCACAGCAACAGGCTTTTACTGTGGGCATGGGGCTAATGGAGAAGCCTTTGGGCTTGTTTTCAATGCAGCTTTGCAGCAGTATATTCARTTGCTCTGTTTCATTTCTAGGTCAAGTATTTCTTTTATTGTCTCTGTAATATTTTAGAGTGCTATCACTTGAGATGGTCTGGATTCATTTTAAAGTGAAAAATAATTGACTTAAGAGCAGTCGTTGTTAATATGTTTGCTCAAAAACACCCTCTGAGGGGCTTGGGTTTGATTTATAATACAATTCTCTCGTATCAAATAAACTTTTAATAGTTAGTTTTTGTTCAAGGAGAACTATGAGGGAGTTAAGTCAGTTTTTACTGGGACAACATTACTGAAATAACAGAACGAACAAGCTATGACTGAGAACAGGGACTTAAATATAAATGTTGTGATTGTGCCAGGGCTAATGTTTGAATTTATAAGAGAATTTATATAAGCAACATGATGCAATGCTTTCAGAATTTAGAAGGAAGTAATTTTTGCCTTTGAAGCGAATGAGTTTGAACCATTGGTTTCAATGCATCAACAAGCATATGCAAAGTTTGTGTGAGAAAGATTAGTAGAGCCAAAGGTGCCAAGCTGAAAGGCACCTTAAATGCAGGGGGAAATGGCCTGCATCTGCTCGCTAAGCACAGCTGATGGGATTTGCAGCCTTTGCAGCTCTTAAAGCCCTTGTCTGCTTCTGGGTATTCGGCTTGTGGTTGCACTGGGTCTTTGTTGGCTGATGGTACCACAGTGTTTTGAGGATGGGTCCCCTGAAAGTGGCTCTAGAGCAGCTTCTGCTGAGCTGCCGAGTGTGGGATGGGTCTTCAGGACCGCACGGGAACGCTGGTTAGTGCAGGGGCTACCTGTGGTTGAGTGTGAGGCCTCGTGCAGGCGGGTGTTTGCTGCTTGGCCTTTGGTTCTGCTCTCAAATACCCGTGCAAGGCCCAGCTGTGCGGAACGGGTAGGTGCTGTGGGTACCAGCGCTCTGCTCCAGCAGCCCAGGTTAGATGGAGTGCTGGGCTTGGCTTTGCTTCTTGTGTTAAGGACTCGTAGTACTCAGCTGAAGTTTCTCAACTCGTTTCGACTCTGGAAGCAGTCTCTCACTATATGTATATTTAAAGGGTAGATTGCAGCTGGTGTGTAATCTGCTTTTGAAGCGTTTGAATAGTTTTTACTGGGTGACACCATCAGTTTGAATAGTTTTAAGTAATATGCATGTTATGTGGACCGTAACCACTGATGAAGGTGCCAAAATCTCCTTAAACAACATGTCTAATAGAGTTGTTGTTCTTCTGACTTCATAAATGGAAAGAACTGAAGGCTGAGGAACATGGTGATAACTGCTGGGAGATCTGCAGACGGTYGATAGCAGAATTACTTTAATGTGGTACGCTGAGTAGTGTTGTGGTTGTAACACTGGCTTCTTTTCAGAGCAATATATTCCTGCAAATGTGTGATTGAGCTGTTTTCTATATAGCACCAGATATACCAAGCAGTTTGGAGTGAAAGAGGAAGGAAAGGTGGATCACTGAGCACAAAGATGGTGACTCTGCTTTCCGACCACTTCAGATTATGTCCAGTTACCTCCACATGCTCCGAGAGGGGTTAGGTTCTTGCTCCATGCAGATGGAATGCCCTTATCTGCCCCTCCGTGCAAGTAGGTGCTGAAATCAAGATTAACACAAGCAGGGTGGAAATGCACTGCACAGGGCACAGCTTGCCCTGGGACTAGGGAGAGCCATAAAGCAGTACCATAAAGCTATAYGACTGCGTATCTAACAGTCGTGTGCTTCTCTAGTTGCTGCTCCTCTCAATAGAGCCAAAAAAGCCCTTAGAGTCAGCTGGAGTCTAGATTAAAGAAGAGAGGTGACCTATTTTCTCGGTGAGCAGGATGGACAGGATTTGCTGCAATACAGTGTGAGGAGGAAGAGAGTGAACCCCATTTCTCTTCTAAAGTCATATATTGACTACAGAGCTTAGAAAACTGTGGTGCTGGCAYGTATAAAACTACATCAAAGAGAAATCAGTGAAGACATTTTTAAAATCTATATTTTAAAATATAGATACTGTGGTACCTGTCAAAGGGGTGGTAGAATAGACAGAAAATGTTTTGGATCTAACTGCTGAAAAAGATCTCTTCTTGCAGAGCATGGGGTGACTTGCATGTTGGTGATATGGCTTAGATCTTCTCACCCCGGGGTCCCTGGTTCAAAGYGAATAGTGATTATTGTAAGAGGGGAAGGGAACGAAGCAGGGATTTCCATCACCTTAAGAGACAAGGGTTTTCAGGCAGAATCAGGATGTCTTTACGATTTGTAGAGTGCTAAGTTGAAACACAAAATTGTTTAGTGTGTGTAGTTGTGTGTAAGTAAGTACTCCAGTTACCATTTGCCAAGGCTCTCTAGTACCCTTTGCTCCTTTAATGTTTTTCCCCATCTGTGGTCGAKGGTGAGGGAATATAATTGATTTTTGGTTTATGGCATTAAAGTTTGCTCRTTATCCTTCCCTTTGGAGAAGAGTTTATAGTTAGTCTGTGTCTTTAGAGTTGCAGATGTATAAAAATGTAGTAAAGTTTTTGGTTCACAGAGCGTGTATGTTAATAGGCACACCCTTACTAACAGAGATCTGTAACAGACTCTGGCTGCCAGTTCCCATCAGACACAGATATAATAGACCAGTAGACCCCTGGCATAGGTGTGTAACAGGATAGAAGAAAGGCTAAGGAACCTCTTGCTCCATATTTTTTCACGCTATGCAGCAAGTCTGTAGCTCGATGCATCTTCACTGCACAAAGAAAGGGCCCCCGGCTGCTGTTGGGCCCCGGCTCGCGCGAGCCTCCCTGTCAGGAGGCCTGGCACTAAGCAGGGCTGGTGCCTGCTCCAAACTCGGAGCTGAAACGTGCTTGGCTTTCATTCTGGTTTTATTTTTATATATGACATTATGTAGCTTCATAGGAGCAAAGAAAAAGCAGGGAGCATCACAGAAAACCGTATTCTTTTGAAATTGCAGCCCTGCAAACCCATTTCTTGAAGGGAGAAAAAGACTAGAAGTAAAACTCTCCCAAAGCACCTTTTCTGATACGTGAGCAGTGGCGTGATGACACTGCAGGTGTCGGTAACTCCTCATGCAGCCTTGCCAGGATGCTGTGCTGCATTTTCCTCACCAGGATTGGGACGCAGTGGCATCCCCGGTGCTTAATGGCACAGCGCATTCCCGTGCGGACTTGGCCCTGCTCCGCTGCGCTGGCTGCCTCTGATGCTGCTGGCTTTTAAATTGGCTGCAAAGCGGCCGGTGGGACCGATGTATAATCGGCCGTCTGTTGGCACGTGGTTCTGGACAGCGTTTTTCCTTTGACTCATCTCTGATTGCAGGGAATTTGCTGTTGGCTATATAGCGTATATGAGAATACGGCTGTATGCAACTTGCTTATATGAGCTATATGCAAAGCCCCTTTTATGGTAAAGGCAAATTGTTTYGCATATTACATGAAAATATGCACCATCCATATTGTTTCATTGCTGCTTGGTTTTCTTTCTGAATTTAATATTATAAGCTGCTTCTAACGTTCCAAGTTCAAAAATCTGTGCAGCTGAGTTTTGCCAAATAGTGGTTGTACTGGGCTGAGATATTAGATATKAGCCTGCAGAAATTAAGGCTGAACCTAACTCAAAGAATAGAACATCCTTGTAGTAATGTCTTAGGGCTGAAATGATATCAGTCTCTGCAAACGTTTCTTGAAGAACCCAGGAAGGCCTGAGGCAAGGAACTGGAAGCAGACAGGCCAGACGATGAGTATTGCAATAGTACTTGTATATTTAAGGTTCCCTTTAGGCAGAGGCCTTCAGGGAATGGAGACTCCATTGCGATGATCTCTWGTTGCCTTCATGGAAGTTGTGGCTGATGGAGCTGCAGAGCAGCTCGCAGTGCTCGCCAGGCCTGCTGAGATACTGGTGCTTTCGGCAGTGGGGCTGGCTCCTGCTGGGCTAACTGAGCTGCCCTGTGAGCCTCTAGAACCTCTGTGTTGTTTTTGCTCCCTGGTCAGACCCAGGCTAAGCAGAATGCAAAAGGAAATGCTGCTTTTCTCTTTGGAGATGTGCTGGGTTTACCACTAAGATTCAATCYGGAGGCCTGCACAGAAGCTTAGAGGTCACTGTTCACACTGTGTATTTTCTGAGAGAAAGCCCCAAAACTTTCCTCAGACCTGAAAATAAAATAACAAAAGGAAAGATGCCAGTGCAGACAGGGCTTCTATTGGGGCAGGCAGCCCTGGTCCCGTCGCTGCTGCTGCACCTCGGTGCCCCGCGCTGCGAACGTCTCGCGAGCTCCGTCCGGGGACGTGAGCGGGGCAGCGTCGCTGCTGCTCCGTGACTGAGCGAGGTTTCCATTGCCGCGAGGGTCAACGGCAATCTAAATTTTAAGGCGTTCTAAAAGCCGTTAATGTGGCTGAAAAGAGTAACGTATTCTTTATCTTTTACTCAGTTGCGCTCTGCCTTATCAGCTTTTCCAAATGTATATGGTGCCTTTTGTTGGTCCCTTGGGTGCCTGAACTGAATCTCTTGGGTCCCTGAACTGGATCTGGCCACTCTGAAAGGGCTGCTCAGGAGGGCATCTCTTTTTCTTGATTTCTCTTTTCTATGGTACTCTAATTGTTCCAGTATTTTGCTATTTTAGATATTAACTTATGTGAGCTTACCTTTGATGAGCTTTGTATCAGTTATTTATTTCCCTAGCTGCATCATTTTTAAAAGCTTGTATCCTTATTTTTAGAGACTGCTTATCACAATTAACATGAATCGAGCAAGCTAAAACCTTTCAAACTTAAAGGATTATGTAGTATTCACTTTATCTTAAGTTATTAATACTCTATATTCATTTTATTTTATTTGGAATAGCCCCACTGGTGCTGCAGAGTGCGAGCGGTTGAATTAATGATATATTGCAGTTTGTTTGGAGAACCACATAATGGCTGAGGAGGAACTGTAAGGTCTGCTGTAGCCAAAAGTCTGCTTGGGCTCTTTGCACAGGGATTGTTGTATGGAGCTATGGCGCTGAAGAAGCTGCTACTGCAGTGAAAAATTAAATGAAATGGAAAAATAAAAAAGACAGGATTTTACATTTATTCAGGTAGGTGCTTAAGGCCTGAGGGGGGTTTTGGACAAACCCAAACAACTGCGAAGTGCAAGTGGTAACGTGCACCAGTGTTAAACCACCCCGTACATTAACCAGAGTATTTTATACATTTTCTCTCAAGTCTGAGAGGAGCCAACAGATCGTTCTCATTACAGGAATAATCCACTTGATTTGAGCTGGTGGAGGAAGGAACTACTGTGAAGTAATAATTTGGCTTTGGTCTGCTTTACAGTAGTATCTCCTGGAGTGACCCACTGCCAAGTGTACATTAGGAGCCAGAGCTACTAATGGACACTTGATAAGTACTTTATTGTAATTATGTGGAAATGAAGGAAAAAAAAATCAGCATCGCTAATGCATGCTTGTTCTGTTAAAAGTGCCTCCCAGCATCAGTGCTGCTCTTGGTGCTTGTGAAGCTGCCCGTTGGACYGATGGCTCCCTAATGACCCGAGCAGAGGAATCCTTTATCTTTTGCTTTGTGAGTCCTGAGATGAGATTTCAGGTGTCTCTTCTGAAATTAATATGACCAAAGACCTACTACTATAAGTACTAGAATAAAAACTGCATCTTGGCCATGCTTTGGAACCCCCCGTCATAGTAGTGATCCATGTATTCCTCTTGCTGTAGAACCAGATATATATTCTTGCCTCTCCTTTCATCTGTGCTTTTTCCATCTTCTGCTGATGAACCAGTCTATAACTGGAGAACAGTATTTCTGTCTGGAATGCTGTTTAATTAGGATGAATGATCTTGTGTGTATATAAGGTTATTTTTCTTTAATAAATCTTTTCTCTGCATATATATTCTATGACAAAACTAATTAGAAATGACAAACATGTAATTCAATAGGCTAGAAGGAAAGTTTTTCCAGCACCTTTTGTACTGCTGTTTCATGCCCAGATTGCAGACACTGTGGGTTCTTTGTTTCCTCCGTTCACCTTGAAGTTCAGGTCCCCAAAGTTAGCTCAGTCTTCTTGGGTTTGCACGCTTGGTGCTGTTGGCCAGCCCGGGGATCTTAGTGAAGTTAAAATTTTATCACATTAATTCTTTTTATTGTTATCCTCCTCTTTAAACGTTCATTTTTAACCAACTCTACCAATAAAGCAGTTATGAAAATTGTAATTGAGAATTACTGATGTAAATTCTCACTGAAATGTGGATTTAAAAATGTGAAGTTTTTCTCCTGCTATTTAAGTAGGAGTTAATCATCTAGGCAAGAGAGTTGGTGGAAATGGTAAAAGTTGCTTTGATAGGAGAGGGAGGAGAAGTGCTGTCTGCCCTGTTCAATCATTTCTTTGCAAATTAGGCCCTTTTAGCTGTGGATGCTTTGTTCCTGTCTGTTTGAAATGATGTTTTACACCTGTTTCTAGAGCCCCGGGGCAGCTGTTCCTGCTTTTCCCTTTTAAGGAACRAATCTTGTTGTCATTGGAGGTCAGTTTTGAAACTTGTGTGGATTTTTGTATCACAGGTTTAGGCTCTAGTCAGCCCTACCCCAGACATATTGTTMTTTTCCTGGCCTCTTCCCCACCCTGCTGCTCTCCCAGGCTCTCCGTGGGAGGTGCTTTGCTCCAAACTCTCCTGCACCTCTTCTAGAGACATCTCAAGTGCAGGCAATGGCTGGGAAGGACCCTGGTGTTGCTGCCACACTTGTCCCATGCTGCGAGGTGCACGAGCCCGTCTTGCAGAGGAGGCACTTTCGCATCCAGCAGTATCCTCAGGCCAAAAGTTCTTGCTGCTCCTCCTCGTGCCAGGGCCCTCCCGCAGCTGTGACTCTCCCGCAGCCTTTCTTCTCTCTGCCAAGAACACCTCTCTGCATCCGTCTGGAAGTACAGCTCATGTCATATCCCCCAGGTATCGTTCCCATTCGTGTCTGTTAGATCTACCTTCAAATCTCAGGCAGGTAATAAATCAGCTCAGCAACCCTGCTGAATTTCTCTGGGGAGAAGGGAAGGGAAGGAATATGTTTATATACATGGTTTATAAACTTTCAAAATATATAGCAGAACTTTTTCCTTTAACTTAGTGATTTACTTCTATTCATTGTTAGTAAGTTAATATAGAGCAACATTGTTTTTGGTGCCAAAAATCATCAGGCGCATAACCCAGAGCAATTTTTAAGGGCACAGCTTTTAAACAAGCTTCTGGAAGAAGCATTATTTGACAGCACACAAATGAAATAACACAGTTTGTTATTTTAATCTCATATCTCCCCTTTGGTGTTTTGTCTTGTGGATAACTTACATTCAGTGGAGGCTTTGGCTGATGGGTTACCATAAATGGCTCAAAAACAGATTGGGCCCATTTTTATATGGTAATTCTTGTACATAATTAGCATAAAGGCAGGCAGCTCTCTGAAATACCTGTTTTCACCTGATTAAACTTGGAGTTGTTGTTCCTGATATAAAACAGCAGCCTGCCTAGCAGTCTGTTGACACCCCCTTCCCTGTCTGACATAAATTAGAGGGAACTACTCTTTGAAAACACTTTTTTTTTTTCAAGAAAAGATATTTTATTTGAAATTTAGGTCAACTCTCATATGTGAGAATTTGTACATACTATTACGGTATAGCTGTTTTAAATATGTGATCCCTACTTATCTTTTGAATGGCAGTGATAATCTTTTCATAAAACAGAAAGGAGCTAGAATTTTGCTGCTTAAAACTGTGCTTATTAATCATTGAGAGCCTTCCTAGGTCAGCGTACAACATTTTTTCTTTAAAAACTGAATAACCCTCCCTTTCRAAGATATCCTCTGAATGAAAACAATGCAGTGTTAACTTTGGAACTAGTCTTACAAGCCGAGCTGAAATTTGAGGGAGAAGTTGAATTTGTTTGAAGAACGAATAGTTGATATCAGGCACRCAAACACAGAAAATTGCTGTTTTATAACAGCACATCCAAATTTTTGGATATACTGTCATAAAACAGTGTCTAAACGACAGTGTACTGTCCACTATTGAAAAAGAGGAAGGTAATTTTTCTATTTAATAGGGAATGGAGTCCCCATATCAGTAGTGACTCTTGCGACAGCGCAGCCTCTTGAGGACTCTACAGTCTTCCCTGTCCTCCAAGGTCTGTGGCAGCCTTCTGTTTACATGAAGAATTATAGAATAAAATAGCTGCAAATCACAAGGAAACAAAAGGAAAAACTGGGCATCAAGTGCCAACAAAAACAACTGTGAAGAAGAAAGCATTGATTGTAGATCTAATTTTGAAGTGCTGCTTTATTCTACTCCCTAATGTACCTCCTCTGCACTGCATTTATGCTACTCTTGACCTGTTGTCCTTATTTCTTAATCAGACACTAATAAAACAATACATCCTGAGCATATGCAGAGTAAGAAAGCAAATATATTCTTCAACTTCTGGGCCAGTTCACCCTTCTGAAATGAAAAGAATATGTCGCTATCAGAGTTACTCATCACTGTAGCCCTTGATCTGTAGCTGCTGGCCCAAGCATAGGAAGGATTAGCACAGGCTTATTGCATGGAGCCTTTCACAGGCAGAGTGTCACTGTGACCCCTGCCTTGCATGCACAAAAATCATTGCTTTTTCCATCTTGCAGGACAGTGGGGCTTGACGTTTCTGGGCAAACTGGTAAGAATATTCTTTGCCGAAGGCCTCCAGATGGGTTAAGCAATATGGTGTAAGAGCCTGCAAATCCCTCTCACCTCATTATTACTGCATAGTAAGAAGAGGATGACGGAGAGCAGACATAGCTATATTGTTGGAGAAGTCTCCTTTTTGGGGCTAGTTTGGCTCTTTCCCCCATGCAGTGCCATGCATTATTGAAGACAGAGAAATGCTACAGCTAGGACTTCTCTAGGTAAAAGAGTTCCCACTGTCTGATTGCTTTCCTCATGCTCTAGTGAGGCCCCATAACAAAGTTAGTGCTTATGTGCACTATCCACCTTTATGGAGGAACTGCTTTTGTACCCTGATATAAAATATGTCAAGGTTTTTTTTATTTTATTTTTATTTTTTTCTTACAGACCTGGGGCTTCTGTTTCAGGATTRCCGGCTTCTTCACAATGAGAGCAGAATAGCAGTCCATGATGAAAGTGCTGAAAAGGGAATGTCAGAATAATTCATTTTCAGAAAATGCAGATTAATCCAAAGTAAACCTGCTTCCTGGAGCTGAAATCTAGGTAGCAGATGAACTGGCAAAAATTTCCATTGGGACCATAGTCTCTGTGGGAGGTTGCTGTACATTATAGGAATATAAATGCTTTTCTTCTACAAAAGCACATAAAATGGTTCAAAACAATTTGAAGAAAATAAGAAACATCTGTCTTCCTCCACCTCTTTTCTTATAGGGTATTAGACGCTTCCCTGCTCAAACATAGCACCACATTTTTACTTTATGTACATAGGTTTAAGATGGAAAAGTGTTGTACAAATACAAGTTGTTCTTGCACTTGGCTTGCCGTATGCATGCATGCAAGCAGGCTTTGAARATGCAGTTAAAGACAACATTGCTCTTTAAAGTTTATAACCAAGCTCTTGATCCCCTCTAGATCATAAAAGCTTTCTTCAAACTTCCAGTCTTCTCCAGTTGTACGTTTAGAGGCCTTTTCACCTGGAATTATGTTTTTCTCTGTAGCTGATAGCCAGTCGCTGGGGATGGGCAGAGGATGTTGCTGGAATATGTTTAAAGGCAGAAGAGGGAAGCAGCGGGGCTGGCCTGTCCYGGGGAAAGATCGCACGCCTGGCTTTCATGTCTTGACGTCCAAGACCTTGGTTTGACTGATGACTTGAAGTGCTAAAACTTATTTTAAGATAACTTTAAGTCTGACATTAGAATCATAGAATGCCCAAGGTTGGAAGGGACCTCAGAGGTCATCGAGTCCAACCSCMCCCTGCACACGCAGGGTCACCTAGRGCACGTGGCACTATTAGGTGGTATATACTATTCATAGTATATGAGCTGTGAGCTGTGGAGAATGTACTGTAGTAAAATGTCTGAATAACACCTTCYRAAAGTTAATATCTTGATTATCTCCGACCACCTTTTTATTTAGACTTTATATTCATTCATTGCCTACCTTATGAGTTAAGATCAGCTGCACACAATTCTACTTACCAATAGGGAAACTGAGTCAGAAAAAATGTTAGCTACACAAAAGAGTGTGAGGTAGCTCCCCATCAGACACAGAAGTGTGTGCCTGGATCCCAGGCCTTGTGTCCGTACTCTGTGTACRTTATCACCTGTAGGCAACTTCTCTTCACGGGAGTGTTTGAGCTTTACTGGGCTTCAGTGCCCTCTGCTGCTCCGTGGAAATAATGCTGTCTCCTTGATCCCGAGGAGCAGGCTCACGTTTGTTCTGCTTTCTTCTGTGGACTTGTTGCCCCAGTGCCTCCCTTGGTGTGAAGTTTGCAGTTAAAATCATGGGAGTCATCGGCATATACTGTACTGAAAAATTCAGCCTGATGTGATACAGTTTTTAAGAGTTTTATGACAACAGTAGATTRTGTATGTATACAAGTTATGACTATTTGCCTGAGTTTCTGCATGTCCAGTGTGTAGGAGTTGATGTTCAGAAGCACGGAGCTCTTTCAACTTCTTTAAAATTAGGAGTAAAGAGTTTTGATGCAGATGCTTCTCTGAGGGAGCTAMGAGTAGATTGCACTGTGGATTATTATTGTTTGCCTGTGTTCCACTTTTTTTCCCCTTTGTCCTCTTGCTTCTACGTTTTGCTTTTTTTAGCACRTATATTGGTAGATTCACCCTGTGATTATTCCTGCTCTTTATAGAAAGGCCTTGGTCCTGTAACACGTTCACCAACGTCTTGGTTGTGCAGAAAGCTCATAGTTATGGTGACATTCAGGCTGGGTTGTCTTTTCACACTGGAGCGTGGAGAGCTTTGCGTGTCCTTGCTCTTGGAGGACTAATTCAGACAATTRTGTAATCCCCTTTCAGAACCTGAGTCTTTGAAAATCTATTCTCTTGTGGAAACTGTAGAAACTGTTGTCTGGTAATGACAGACATGTTAGTCCTGCATAGCACCTCTTTTCTATAATTACATGCAAATCAGACAAGGTATTTCATTGCCTTCAGCTTTTAATTGTGTGATTTTCTATTAGACTTGCTGGCAGAAGGCCACGAGATTGCCCTTTGATTCTGAATCATGCAGTACCGCTGTGGCAACTTGGCACTTGAGCCCCTTTCCAGCTCGTGCTGCTGTGGSTTCTTACCAGGGATGATGCGCTGCMGTGCCTGGGAATTGCAYGCCCTGATGGTGCCCTGCAGAGATGTGCTTACAGATTGCCAGGAAGCGTGCGGAGATGGTAATCGTCTCTGAACTTGTGTTGGCAATATGAATAGAACTAAATGTGTTTCAGTATAGCCCCAAAGGAGATAGTGGRTTATTCAGCAATATGTGTGGCAGATCTCACTATATAATGAGATTCTTCAGTTTCTATATCTCTCAGAATCACAGAATGATTGAGGTTGGGATGGATCATTTACTCCATCCTGCCTGCTGATGCCAGGGCTACCTTTGGTGTTTTACCCAGGATGGTGTCCAGACAGTTTTTTGAATATATCCAAGGAAAGAGGCTGCACAACATCTCTGAGCAACCAGCTCCAGTGCCCTTGCACTAAAGAAGCTTTTCYTTATATTCAGATGGACTTTCCATCTGAAATTGTGCTATTGCTGGGCACCCCTGAATAGACTTGGTCCCCGTCCTTTTTATACCCTCCCTTCAGATATTTGTCCATATTCATAAGGTCTCCTTGGTCATCTTTTCTGTAAGCTGAACAGCCCCAGTTCTTTCAGCCTTTCCTCCTGATGCTCCTCTCCTTTAGTCACCTAAGTGGCCCTTCTCTGGCCTCGCTTCAGCAGCTCCTTGTCTCCCTTGTGTTGGGAATTCCAATAATGGACCAAGTATTCCAGAGGCGGCCTTACCAGGGAGAGGAGAGGGAGGTTTGCCCAATAGAAAAATGTTGCATTAGACTTATTTTCATTTCTTTTTAAGATATTCTGGAGCTTGGAGCAGGAAGGAGGTATCTTATTGTGTTGCCTGAGCCTTGTATACTTCCAGCTCACTCTTACATSAAACCAAGTAGTCATTTCTACTTCTGCTTTCTTCTTCGAGTTTGTCTAACTTCAAATTCCAGTGACTGGTTCCTGTTACAGTCTTCTCTGATGGATAGGTGTAAATAGACTTTTAAGTAAGTGGAATTTTCTCCTGGGATAATGTTCTCCTGTGTTCTCACTGATGTTCTGGTAGCTCTATAAGTAAGACACGGGCTTAGTCTCTAAGCCAGCTTTATTGCTTCCTTTTGAGCCTTGAACTTTTCAATGATTTTCTTTTTTTTTTTAAATGTGGTCATCACAATTTCACAGAGACTTTCAGAACTGGTTTCACCAGCTGTGAGTGGAGTTGCTAATTATCTCCTTATTCTCCCTGGCTGCTTAGTGTTCACTGGCTGCTTTTAACTGTGAATTATGCCTAAATTCTTTACAGATTGTTGTTTTCCAGGAATTGCTCACATGTTCTTTAGATGTAGGTAGATTCTTTTCTAATACTGTTMGCTGCTGAGCTGCTCTTCAGTAGCCCCTTTAATGATGATTCTTTGAGGGTCACTTGARAACCGTTGGTAACTTTAACTCCTTCCACTGATGCTTTAGTGATATAACTTTATGTTGAAAGCAAAACGTGTGTATTAAATGCCTTGCAAAAGCGTGAGTGTTTTCTAGCTGTGATAAACCCTTTCAACCACACATGTTATCACATCCCAGCGTGCCATGAGCCTGATCTGATGTGATGGGATCTCTGCTGGTCTCCACAGAGCAAGGGTTCCTTTGGGTCTCTGCTCTTTTCTGTTTGTGAGCAGTATGTGATTTTACTTATCATTATGAAAGTGTTTTATTGGTATAGAGAGCAAATGTGATTTGTAATTTGGTTCTTAGGGTAAATCCTGTCCTGATTGCTCTTGGGAGTACCGCATACTGAAAAAAAAAAGTTCCTAGATCAGTGATTGATGTAGCAGAACTGATAAAAGTTACATTGTTTGGAAGTGTTTATAAATCACCCTGTCCATATGTTCATTTCCTGCAATCTGTCATTAGGTTTCAACTCTAATTGTGAGAGACACAAAACTGGCTTAATAACGCTCTGGAATGAGTATTGCTTTCATTTGGTACATGTTGAAAGGTGGCTCAAAGCAAAAATTATAATCCTGGAAGACCCTGTACGTTATGACAGGATATCTTTGCTTTGTGGTTTTGAATTACTGGAGGGTGTAGTCTGACTTGTGCATTTTTCCTCCAACATTGCTGGGATTCATGCAAGRCTACCGGGCCTGTTGCAGGGAGTGTTGGCAGACGAGGATCACGGGGTTTCTTCAGAGATGGTCCATGTTCTCTTGGGGGATGTTAATGCTGCAATAGCCCGAGTTTCGAGTCCGTGTCGCATGGGACTTTGGCTCTGCCTTGTGCTCATGGCACCAGAGCGGCTCTCACACATTTCTGCCTTGCACAGGGTGGGGAAATAGCTTTTAAGAAGCTACAACAATTTTAAAACCACCACCACCTTTTTCAAAATCAGCTGCGAGCTCCGTGGAGGCTGAGTTGTTCCCTCCCTGTGCTGCGCAGCAGCACATCCCTATCGCTTCGCTAAACTGGGGGAGAAGGTGCCACACAAATGCACCCAGAYTGTAAAGGTGTCCCCTGAAGCTGCCATACTTTCTCCTAGAATATCCTAGATCCTCCTTTTGACAGAGTATTTCCCTAAATATCCTTTCTAGTTTTCCTCACTTGTGAGTCCTGTAAGGAAAACTCTCTTCTGTCTGCCTCCATCAAGCCCCGTGCGTCGTTCAGCTGGTGCTCAGCGCAGTGGGCAGGGCAAATGCTTCAGTTAAGAGGTGTAAAAATAGCAAAGTTGGTTTTGCTCCTTCTGCCTCTTATTTACCCCTTTTCTGTTCTCCAGGTAAGTTGTCCGTTTGKCACTGGTAAAAGGGTTTGCATTGACAGATCAAATCTCTTTCACTGGTGTCTTGTCATTCGAATTAAACACCCTAGAATTGGCAACTTTTCATAATGGGAGATTTTATCTTAGTCAAGAAATGTTGACCATCTTTCTTTCTCAATTAGGATATAATCAGAATTACGATATCAGAAGTTTTACAGTTGAAAAGTATGCCTAACATCCTACTTRAGACACGCTCATTTTATCCATCTGCAAAATGGGAAAGAAATAATGTATTGGAGTTATTTTGCCCAGTAAGTAAGAGTACATTTGGTTGCTGCTGTTACGCAGGAGGTCAGAGGAGATGACCAGGCTGGAAGCCCATCTCCTGTTCAAAGCAGCAAAGCAAAAGCAAAGCCTGCTTCCCAGTTCCAGGAGACCTTGAGCTGCTTCAGCTGCAGTGTTCACGTCATTGTATCAAAGCATGGTCAGTGTAATGGCACATTCCAGTGCTCTCTTATATGTCATTTCCTTTATGAAAATCTTTTATAAATTTAGAAGAGACTTCTTAAAGAATATGGTCACGTTTGCTGTTAGGAACTTTCTCTTACCTGATGAATCTGTTGGTGCTGTGTCTAAACAGCCAGCTGCCCCCAAGTTATGTTTTTCCTTAGTGTGTCTTTGGGTTAAATTTGTATTCATCCTGCATTGGTGCAGACACACTTGAGCTCTGCTTTTAATTACAGTGTAGGCCTTGCCGTTCAGAAGTGCAACGCAAGCCCGCAACTTTTTTTATCATCATRTAAGTCACCTTTCAAAAACTGTCAAGGAAATGTATTTATAGAAGCCGTGCTTGTAGAGACACCAGTAATGCTATAGCTGTGTCGGGCTTTGAGATTATGAACACGCTTAAGATGAGAATATTCTTGGCGTAAGTCAGGAGTATTATATAATATGGAAACAATGTCTTTTTATACTTTTCTTCCAAAACATTCCCTAGTGAGAAATGGACTAAAAAAAAAACCCCATAGGTTTGCCTATGAATAGATTTCCTTGCAACTTGATAACTTCAGCCAAATTACACAAAGCAGGTTTAAAATCCTCGTCATGTTTTCATAGTTGTATTTTTTAAACCCTTTTATTTTTAAAACACTTTATTGACATCTAATAGGAGTTCTGATCATATAACTATCCCAGACCAACAATGTATACATGTATAAAATTGCCTTGCTACCCATGCCCTTAGCAGTACGGCTGTCTAACAGCCAGGAGGCACAGTGAGCGAAAGCATTAAATGCTCTCAGATAGGTGGGCTTGGTGGTGCCAAAAGGGGGTTTGGAATACGAGTAAAGGGACTAAATCAGACAGGAACAGTTTATCAGCAAGCTTAAAAGCACCAAATAAGTAGTAGTTTTGTGGTATGAAATGTATGTATTTCCAGGCAAGCCAGACCACCTAGGAAAGAGGTATTTCTATCCAGTCTCTAGAAGCTAAACAGACTATGGGGCTGTCCTATATAAACTACTCAGACCGTCTTTACATTAAATAGGAAACACAGAGTTGATTTGTGATGAAAGTATAGACTGGAAGAGTAATTGGATAACTTAAAGGATGCTGCCTAAAATGGGAAATGTATTGTGAAATAAGTTTTGGAAAAAAGTTCCTTCTACCAGGCATAAACCTAGACACACATCTGGGAAAGAGCAGATTAGTTGAGATGCACCTTGTCTCCAAGCCAAATATGAACCCTTTATGAGGCACATGGATCAAAAAAGCGATGGTCCTTTCCTTCCTTGCCATCAGGCTGCAGAATCCTGATTGTTTCAGCAGAGCAGCTAAATTTTAGTCTCTTCTCCCATCCCCCAGTCAGACATGGATCAAACAAGTAGAAAGTGAGTCTGGAGAAAACCATGAGAGGTTGCCTGGTCCCCCTGCCCAAGACAGGATCAACTCGAACAAAATGTCCCTGGTGCAGGTTTGAACAGCTTCATAAATGCCCTTGGTGAWCAGGTTAACCTCCAACAGACCAGCATTTAGCTGTTGTTATAACTGGAGAATCTCCTTCATTCTTGCATGGTTTCTGCTGTGGCTTTGAGCATGCAACAAGGAAAGGAGAACAAGATCACAAAGTGGAGTTTAGACTTTTCCTGTTGGTTATTTTTTTATGTCCACCGAGTTAGAGGAGCCTGGGGTTTGCCTTTGAACCCATGAGATGCTCTAATGATAATTTTTTGTGGTTCTTTGCATGGGAAAAACATGGAAGTTGGGAACAGCGCATCAGTGAGGACCAAAGCACTGGCTGCTGGTCTCCTTTTTGTACTCCTCAATTTGAAAATAATAAACATAATGATTGTGTTAATTAATAGATGCTAAGGATCAAAAAAGACTCTGCTCCCCAGGATCTTCCATTTCTTGTGAGGATTTTTTTTTTGATGAGTAATGCCATAAAATATGGAATAATAGAAGAGTATTTGGGATCTGTCAGTGGGTGAACTTCTGTAACATCTGTTGTGTGTAGCGGAATGCMCAGTCCACTGGTACCATAGATCTCTGGAAAACTCCACTTAAATAACTTTGTGTTAGGCACTTCTGGAAAAAAAAGGGATATAAATAGAAATGTATTTCAGACTTCTAAAATACAATTATATTAAAAGTACGTGAAAAGATATAACAAATGAATATGACTTAAAAAAAAAAAGGCATTTCAAAACTTAAGAAGTTGAAAAAGGAATTTGTTTAAAATGTATGGGGAATCTTTTGAATTTCCTTATTGTTCTCAGGACTCATATCTAGTGTCCGCACAAAGATTTTCATTTTTTCTCTGGGGAGTGTGGTTGATTCGTAATATAAAAGGAGGACTTTTGAGAACTAAAATATGACTGAYGGCCCTTTGCACCCAGCGATAACTCACCTAACAAGTGTGCCTTTTTGGGGAGTGAGGGGAGTGAGTGGTGGTGGGGAGAAATCCTTGTTGGTCTGAGGTGCAGCTTGGCCTGGCTGGATAACAAAGAACTGATGTGTTATTTTTCCTGTGGCCAGAAAAGATGATGTTTTTAAGTGGATCTTTTTTTGTAGGTATCTGAAAAGGCGTAATTCCAGACTCCGGCTCAGATACCACATACCTACTTTATAGCCAGCACACTGATAAATAGAAACTGGTAGAAGAAATAAATTTAAGAGAATGTGGATTTTTCCTCCCGCTTTCTTTGATCTTTATCTGCCCATATGTGTAAGAAATCACATATGTGTCTCTAGTTTGGCTCTACCTGACGTGGAATTCAGGTGGTTCTTGAAGGTCCTCTACAAAGTGAGTGAGATACTTTCCACCAACTTCAATGGCTTTTAAATTAGCCCTTATTCACCAACTCCCTGAATGTAATATTTTAGTTACCTTTCACTTATCAGTGTATGGCAGAATTTAAAAAATCAAAAACCTTCCTGATTAATTTACCCAGATTTTCCTTAAGCACAAATGCTGCTGTCCCTTTTAATGAAAAGAACTCCTCCCTTCTCCAAACCCTGCAAATACAAGCAACCAGGGAATTATATAAATAGATATTCTTACCTTTCCTACAAAAAATTTGTGCGGAAGTCCTATCTTGGAATAAGCTATTCATTAGTTGGCTTGGCAGAAGGAGCACAATCCAAATGAACGAGCTGCCAGGAGTATTTTTAGTGGTTTTATATGTTGCCCATTCAAATCTTGGAAAATTTCTTTAGAAAATTGGACAAACTGACCAGTCGTTTTTACGGGCTTTCGCAAGATCTGAAAGTGAAAAACAACTATTGTATTTAGCATCTGTTAATGGAGGTTTCAGGCTACAGAACTTTAGAARGTACTTCTGGGAGGCTAATACAATAACTGTAAAATATTGGACTGATAATAGGAAACACTGGCACTGAGCAGATGTGGAAAGAGWCTTGCTCGTATTCCATATCCAGATCTGTTGCCCTGTGCCGAGTGCTAAAGATACTGTAGTTAAACATATACAGTGGTAGAGGGCTGGAATGAAGTCAGAGTGGAGCTARAGATAAATGGAAGTGTCTTTCTCTATCATGAATGATACAGGTTGGATAATTGTGTCTTCAGAGAATTAAACCTGGGAACTTGGATGCAAAAGAGAAAGCAAGATGTGCTAACATTTTTCCAAATGGAGACTGTATGTCATTAGGCAACATAGGCAATTAAGCTTTCCTCCTACTTTATTTGAAATCAACAGGATTTTTTTTTTTAATGGTTACTTGCTGCTTTGGGAATTGGATCTAGACGTGCGCAGTGATTGTAAGTCTTCCCGTGATACTTTATTTTCTCCTCCAGGTTAGGAGTTAGAAAATTAATAAAGGGGAAACTATTTCTCCAAATATCAAATGTTTCAGTAGGCTTTATTTTATTTGACTCAGTAAAGTGAAAAGAAATGACAGGAGAATATTACATTTTTAATCCCACATAAAACACCTCTTTGTCAAAATGCGTTTTCTGCATATGGAACTTAATTCTGGAAATACTTCTCAAAAATGCAGTCTTTTGGAATCTGTGCAGAGGTGAGGGCCAAAATCTGTCCTGCAGCTTCTGTATAATGGACTCCTCTGCAAGAGGACATAGAACCCTAATATTTTTATCCTCTGAAAATCTTCCTTAAGTGTTTGCGTTTGCAGTGTGCTCAGTGGTGGAACACACCTGGGGTGGCACTTGAGCACTTGACCCTAGACTTGACTCAAGCTTTTAGGGGTTGATAACAGTGATCAAGAGAAAGAGGTGGGTCCATGATGTCAGGAGCATCAGCAAAGGCCCCTGCAGCTCCTGGGTCTCTGCTCTGTGGATGGTTCCACGTTGGGGAGCTCATCCCAGCAGCCACYGAGGAAGTTTTTCCACTGCAGGGAGTCAGCTGGGCATGGTCGAGCTGAGCAAAGTTAAATATGTCTCAGAGTTAAGCGAGAGAAATAAAAATTCTTAAAATTGTTTTGATTTTTGATCAGTTATACCCAGGTATATGATGTGTCACCCAAAGACCAGCTCTGAGTTAAATAGACAAGAACTGGTTTAGTGAAGATAAATCATCCCGTTGAATTGGATTTCACTCTTTAAAGAGAGGAGGTATTGTGATTAGGCTTACAAATTTTAGAGCTGCTTTGGGCAGAATTAACTTTGGTCAGACTGCTTTAGTCAGCGTCTTAATGAACCTTCTCTTTCAATGTATTAATTATGAAAAGCTCTGCACAAAAGAGTGATGCCTCAAAGGTCAGGAGGCAACTCAGTAACATGAAATACCATCTTGAAAATTTGCAGCTACGTGATAACTTTAATTGTTTTACATTTATAGAATTGAAAATTAGTATTTTTATAATTGCTGCCAGCTAACAGTGGGGCTTTCATATTTTTCCTTTTGACAGATTTGTTCATTTGCCAGGTATATCTGCTGCATGTTCTGTGATCTGCTTTGCATTACTTTTATAGAAATATTACCATTAAAAGTGCTACATATAGTATTAAATAGCAGGGTGAGTCAGGAGATATGGGTCAAATCTCTAGCTCACAAACGAAGAGAAATTTGAAAGCCTCATCTGAGTGATATGGTAAAAATACTTATCACTAAATCATCGAACAGTCTGGCATCGCTGATAACCTTGGCATGAAACTGAGCCAGGCCTGAGAGAGTAGCCAGGGTTATGAATAGTGCAGATTTTGAACAGACAAAATGCAAGGGGAAGACTTGCTATACTGGCTGCTTTTGCTACAGTTTATTCTTCTGTCAGTGTTTCCTCTATAAACTCCTTTTATTTGTAGATTTGGCGACTGGCCATAAAATTTTGCCTCTAACTGGAACTTGGCAGACGGTTTCTCAAGTCAGGAAAATTATTTTAAACAAATTTTTAAGATATATGATATATATTGAGTCTCAAAAGTTAGAGGTGCAATCATATTTTTTTCTGGGGGGGAACCCACTAGTTTCAGTGTGTTTTCATTATAACTCTCCTAAATAAGTTCTTAATTAGAAAAAAAGGCGGAGGGAGAGAAAAGACTGTTCTAACCTTTTTAGAAATAGAGAATGGGAATTTTCTTTAGAAGGTAGGTAAATGGGCAAGTGAATAGGTATGGTATGTAAATCTGGGGCTTGTGTATTTGAAGCGATTGCTTTMAATAGATAATTTATCGTCAAGGTGGGCTGGAGCTCTGTGTGCTGTTATCAGCTGCAAGGTGATGGTGTCCGATGCATAAGTTGGTGTGAGTGTGGGTGTTCCCGCCTGCCTGTCGCTAGGGCCGCGCAGGCCTCCTGCCCGGGCTGCTGGCGAGCTGGGCTGCGTGGGGAAGGAGCAGCCACCAGCGCTCCCCTCTGCCCCGGCCTCGGAGCCAAACGTGCTCCCGGCTGCGTGTCGTGAAGGCAGCAGCGCGGGCCAGGGCCGCTGCAGAGCAGCGACGGTGGCAGCAGCTCCTGCCTTGAGGTTGGCGTTGGGCCCTCTCTGTGGTCTCACAGCTCCCAGGCTGAGAGGTGAGGGGAAATCCCCTCGACTCGATCGCTCCCTTGTCCCCTCTTTTGTACTAAGGGGTCCTAGGCTGGCACGAGTATTTTATCAAGAGATGAGTTTCGTTACGGGAAACATTTAGTTTTGTCAGTTTAGTTTTTATATTTATTGCCCCAAGTTACAGGTGGAAAGCATGGCTTAGCATGCAGTTACTGAATCAGATATGAAAGGACTCTGTAAAATTAGCCCAAAACAGGAAAAAAAATGGTGCATTGGACAGTGGCACTGGTGCCTAAAAGACCTTTGGGAGGGGATTGAACTCCACTTTGTCACAGCCATAACACCCTTCTRTCAGTGTTGTTCTTCTCTTTCCACTGCGTAGGCCAAAGCGAAGCAGTCCTCACCCTTTGAGATTAGCTTAAAAAATCACATGGTAAAATGCTTAAAAGCACCTTTATCTGGATGTTTGCAAATACAGTTAATAAGGTAATTTGAAGAAATAATGCCAGATATATTTTGCAGAAATTGGAATCTCTCTTTCTATTATGCACCTGAGGAATTCTGCACGTTGGACTCTGGCTGACCCAGCATGCTGTTTATGCTGGATGAAGAACATGTGGTGTACAGTGTGAAGGTGGAAAAACCCACTGTATCCAGGTGCAAATTTTGAGCAAGCATTCAGTAAAGCATGCATGAATTCTCACTGCTTTAATGGGCTTCATGAAGTATAAGGAATGCTGTTAATGCAGATGCATAAGCAGGCTCAGGGATAATTAACATAGCATAATGTCCTGAAGTTTGTATTTTCCCAGTCTTGCATCTGCATATTGTTGTAGATTCACATATTTGGAATGAGAGTGTTCCTGCTTGCAAGGTAGAGAGCTCTGAAGGAAGAGGCACTGAGTGAGCCTTTGGACACCAGGATGTAATTCCTAGCTGTGCTGCTCTCTTAATGCCTATTATCCTTTTTCCTGAGTTCAGTTTCCCATCTGCAAAATGGACTTAAAAATACATATAACCTTAAAGTCAAGAGTCAAAAACCCCTAAGACTGGACTTCATTATTTCTCATGTGAAAATGAGTTTTCTCCATATGTCTTCATGACTCTTTTTCTATACATCCGATTGCAAGGGCTGTGTATTTAATAATATTTAGTATAGACTGCTCTGTAAATTCATTGTCATTTTAAAAATACTTYTATACTGAGCAGGACATAACTCTAATGTTCTTTGGGAATGTTAATATAATGGTTGGCATTTTTAAAAGGAATATCRTGTTTCTTATAAAGTTTTTTAAAGCATCCCATTTCATTTTTTTTAGCTTATTTGAAAATTTTGCCTTCATCTCTCTTCCAAGCCTTGGCAAGTGTTTGCATCAGGCTGGCTACTGAGAGGATGGGCAAAGTTTGCTGCAATTTATATCGCTTTCTTGGGTTTGTTCCCTTTCAGAACCTGTGTGTTTTTCCCAGGGTCTGTGGCTTTTGGGTTCTTTGCCAGCTACACGTGCAAATCTTTATGCTATAACTCTCTAGACCACTTAGCAATGGATGGAATTGGAGTGATGCTAAACATTTCTCAGTGTAGTTTCCATTTCAGATAGGGCAGATTCAGAGAAATGGATATATTCCGGGAGTTCAGGTTTATATATTTCCAACTACATATGTACTTTTAAATCTTGGAAGACAGGGAAATCCTGGAAACTCACGGAGGAGGTTTTTGTACTCTTGGTCCTGGTCAGCTGTCTTGGATGATTGTACCTAAAAGCATTAGAGAGGTGCGGGCTTCTTGCCTGCCTATTGAAATGGATATCACCAAAGCTGGTGGCTAAGACTCGAAGTGTTCTCTGAGATCTGATACTGATGAATGCAGAATAATTTTGATTATAGTGAATAAAACAGATAGAGAACTTGTTTAGCTCCAGACAGGCGAGGCATGAATGAAAAGCAGGCCCCGGGGTAGATTTGGCAGGTATGTTGTCACTCAAAGTGACATCTGTATTTGTAGGCTGCGCTTACTGGGGTTTTAAAGAGGTTTCCCTTTGGTAGACATTGATCTGCTGAAATAGTAATTTATGGTATATCGCCCAAGGAAGTAAAATGGAGTGTCTTGATCCAGAGCATAGGACAGAGGCAAATGTTCCTTTTGTAAAAGTCAGGTGATAAAAAATGTACCCCAGGACTTCGTACATCATCAAAATTGCTCAGCAGTGAGTAAATCTAGGGTATGTCTGTGTGCCTGAGTGTATTTTTTCTCATCACAATGAGGTAGTCAATTCCCAAATTGRACAATTACAGCTTAAATGGCTGGGCTTTAACTCCTCAGTGTTTTYGGTGGGTGCTGTACGTGTGTCCTGTGTGGGTAGATGCGGCACCAAGTCCTGCAGTTGGKTGTCCTGACACTTGCTGAGTCCTTGGAGCCGGGAACCAGGGCTCCTGCTCCGTGCCCACAAATTCCAACTTCCCCTCTGTTACTGCTCAAGGAAGGAGGTGATACAGACTCCTTTCAGTGCCAAAAGCCTCAGCTAGCTCATAGGTGCCAAACAGCCAAGCAACATTTCATCCCTTTCTGGATGCCAAAAGCCTCAAGTATCCCTGCTCCACCTGCCAAAACCTCCGGCTTTGTCCTGACAACTCCTGCAGTGCAGGCCTGTGTTGTCAATATGAAATTTTGCAACACACTGACAATGGAAACTTGGGATGCAGTATAATATGGAAAAGACTCCCATGCTGAGATTTGCCTACAATTTAGTATCACAGTGAATTACCGTGTAAATATTTTCTGTGTGTGACTTTTGCATGTTTCGTTTTCCAAAGCTTGAGTTTGGATTTATTCAAAACTGCTGTAGAATGAAAATCTGAGTTCTGAGCTACAGCTGAGCCCCCATCTGTATTCTTTCTTGCAGCTGAATACGTCCATCGGTTGCCTTTTTGGCGCATTTCTTGATGGTGATTCTTCTGCTCTGTCACTGAGTGTTACCAGCTTGCATTTCTGAGGCACTCTTTGTTACCAAGTACAGATTACACTTTGCAATTGGTTCATGGACACYCCTATAGCGTTGTCAGCCTTAAGTAAAAGCAATAGTTAAGGTGATAGAAATAATGTTCGTAATATTAAAACTAATTATTTTTAAACATCTGCTTAAAATACCTGCATTTATTCCCCCATGTGTTTTTTATCAGTCTAAAATACTGGTGCCTTGATATTTTTTTCTGTTTTTTTCTTTTCTCCCTTATGAGATTTTCTTTTTAGGATTTTATAATTCCTAAAATGTACTTTTTAACAAAAACTATCATATAATATACTCTGGTACACATAAGTTAAAGATTTATTAAACTTAATGACATAAGCAGTGCACAGTTAGGTAATATATAATACACCTAGCGATAGTAGAAATATATCAGGAAATGTCTTGAAATAAGTCCTAATGAAACAAGTGGAAGTTTTTCTGTTAAAATGAGGTAATGCAAGGCCTCATTAATGTTCTTACTTCTCTCAAAATAAGTTTTGACTGTTCTTCTATATAGTTGCTGCCACAAACAGAATTTTTTTTCTAAATCTGTTATGTAYGTTCGATACCTTACGGAAACTGAGCAAAATAAAGGTGTAAATCATTTTCATGTGTGACCTTAGCAGAGAAAGATTTCTACTGTAGATTGTTGCAAAGCCATAGACATAACAGCCAAAGTTAAAAATAAGGGGTACCGTTCTGAGGCTAAATAGCATATCCAGCAATTATCTGCAGGTAAATACTTGTTCCTTCAGCTATGTGCTCTGCTCATGGATACAGTCAACAGTGCAATCTGATACCTTTTCCACTAAGTGTAGTGTCTGGAAGGAGGAATCTGGGAAACGCATCACAGAGCTGCTCGGGCAGGATATTTTCCCTTCAGTGCCGTAGCTCCTTGAGCTGCCTCTGTTTGGAGCTGTTGCAGGGATGGGAAGAGAATGGCATCGGGTGATGCTGTGCTGAGATCAGTGGATAGCAACATAACCTTGTGTCTTGGAAGACCCTGAAAGTCAGGATAGTGTTAATAGTATTTATGGGTTGTGAGAGTGGGAAGAAGCAATAAAAAGGAAATGCTTCATCTCTGTTCAAAATACCATCAAGGATGAAATTCACTCCAGGGAAAAGGGCCAGGACTGAGCTTTGGGTATTGCCTAATTCGGGCCTTCAGTGGGACTGAAGTGGTGTTTATGCCTTTCAAAGAGGTCTTTTTGGATGCATTTAATCTGATGCATCTAAATTCTGCGTGGAGAAGTTTAGCTGCGTGCCATGTGCCATTGAATAGCAGTGTGATACAGCTGTGCCAATGGAGTCYTGGGTGGAGATGTTCTCCTGGAGCTTGGGATGTCTTCCCAGCCACTGCAGACCACCTTGATAAGATATGGAAAGCCCTGGAGAGAGCCCTTGCCTTGGAGCTACCAGGGCTTTGGCACAGAAACAGTTACCTGGGTAATATTCCCTTCTGCAGTGACAGAGCCTGGTGCATGAGCTGTGTCGCATTACTGAGCTGTTGGGGGCATTTCAAACATCTACCCACACCTGTGCCATTTCCCTGGGGCTGGATGTTGCTGGAATCTTGCACCAAATGCGTTCAGATCCCTGTCTGGGATGTCTGGGGTGCTTGGAGGYGGGTTGAAGGCAGCCCTTGGGTTCCCAGTGCAGGATATGGACTCGGCGGAGGGGCTGCGGCCGCCCCAGTTCTGCTGGAGGCATCTGCCTGTCGCCTCTCCAAGTTGCTTTTGTAGCAAACTTTGTTACAGTAATTCAGAGCATAAAACAGTATGTCCTTGGCTTTTGTCTRTTTTGAAAGTAAAGCATGTATATAAAAAACTCTGCAAAACAAACGTTTAAGGTATCAGAGCATTTCTGTTAAATGTTTGTTATACTGAATACTAAACATTTACATATCCAAGCCTTATGTAATGGATGTCTGAATAATACTAAAACTGCATAAACTGACCTTCATTCTCTGGCACCACGTCTCCTTTGAAGTCTGCATGACCAAATTCAAGACAATTATGTCATCCTTCATAACAGCCAAACAAAAGTTTGGCCAAATAATCCTTTTTCTCCGCATAGCCGCGCTGCGCTTGGGTTTTGTAAGGTGTGTCAGCAGAGCTGTTGTTATTGACTGGGTGTTACGCGGGACAGTAAAAATCCCCTCGTTTTGGATTAAAGAGCAGTGCTGGGAACATCTGGCTCTTGCTTGTTTTTCCTCCATGCCCACTGCTGCCAAAGGCCGCTGCATTGAGCAGCGGGTCGCAGAGCCCGTACGGCCTTAACGCGCGCCGAGAGCCGGGCGCTGCCGGAGCCGGRAGGCTGGCCCGGCGCTTGCTGCTCTGTGGGTGCCAGGGCCGGCTGTGCGGTGAAACGTGCCGCGCGCCTGGCGGGCAGGGCTGGCAGCCGGGGCTCCGCGTGCACCTTRCTATGGGCTGTGTCCTGCTCTGAGGCTCTGCAAGGCTGCTCCGTGCTCTCTCTCACCCCTTCCCATAGGGATCCTGGCACAGGATGATGGCTGCTTTCTTGCAGAGCTGAGTATGCATCAGGATTAGAGATTGGGGCAAGGTGTTTTGGAGGTGTCTATCATGCAGCCTGGAATCCTTTCTGCAGAAGACATATAAGTGCCGAAGTACAGCGCATGTAGCCTCGTCATGCGCTCACACTTGACGCCTTYGGGCTCCAGTTGTCCTGACTGGATCCACAGAAGAATGGAAGGGTGGGGCCTTTTGTCCTCYAGCTCTATGTAAAAGGCAGCAATGCCAAGGTCTTTCCCAGGGCTGTGGTTAGAGCTGTTGCAAGTCGTTCTCTGCAGATGCACTTCAGTGCTGGTGGCTCTGTATGGCTGCAGTACCATGGGGGCACCTCTTTGCATGGGCATGCYCATGTACATGCCTGCATAGAGCTGTTCACACTGAATACAAACTATACATATATTGAGACTTCATCAACTGAAAGTCATCTCCTAAAGGAAAATCAGCTAGAAAAGCTTTGTTACTAAAACATGTTCAAATTATGACTTAAAACAACCAAAAATTGCAGGCAAGCTGTGAATGCAGTCCTGAAGTACCGTAATGCTCTTTTGTGCCGAATTGTAATTAACTGTTGATTTAATTCCTGAACGAGCCTCCAAGTTTTTGTTGGTTTAAATCATGATGTGGATGATCTCGCTCTTTTTTTTTTAATTTTTTTATTTTACTTAAATTTGGTACTGTGGTGTAGACAAATGTAATATTCAGAGTTTATGAATCCTGACAGCTAGTAAATCAGTATTATTTTGCTAATCAGTAAATTACTAAGCCAGCACAAGCTGCTTTTAACTCTTTCCCATGGGACAAATAGTTTGAATTGGCTGGAGTTTAAATCAACACTGTGGGCGCTGAATTAGCCCATGATTGTGAAGAGGGTTTTGTTGGCGCAAATCAATGCTTTGATCTTCACAGTTCTTTTAATTAGCTACAGTTCTGAACAATAGCTTTTATCAAAGCAATTTAGGAAGGGAACAACTGGTTATTGTTCAGGGCTCTCGATGATATTCTGTCTGTTAATATCGTGTGGCTGGTTTTAATACAATGGCAAAGTTAGGATTATTGTAGACCTTATCACTGCCTTGTCCAAAGAAATCAACTGTGCTAAAAGAGGCARTGATATGTGTTGCTTTTTTACTATCATAAATCTAATGATTTCTTAAAGTGGTTTAAAAAATGAGTTATTTCCCTGGGGATTACAGAAGACGAATTCTGTTTGTGCATTCATCAGTGTAAAAGTGGCTGTTGGTCATCTTGACCTCTTTTCATGTGCTGAGTGGTCTATAGGGAGGTGCTGAGCCCTTCTGCTCAAAATTGAAGGCAGTTGCTTTTATTTTGCGTGTCAGACATTTCAGAGTTGGCTCCTGATGTAAAGTAAAGCCAACGCCAGTGCTAAAGCTCCTCAGGGATCTTGGCAGAGCAGGGCTCTATCATTTCTGGAAGAGCAGATTGGCCTGAGTACCATTTACAGCTTGCAGTAAGTGTTTGCAGAATTTGTAAACTTAGGGGAGCAAGGAAGTTGAGGAGCTGCTGGCTGACTTAGACCAAGTTATGCAACTTACTGTCCAAATGATTGCCACGTATCTGCTAATTAATGGAATAAGTTTTTTGACCAGCACTGTGGTTTTTTTCTTTTTTAATGGAAAGATGGGAAAGTTTTAAAATTACCAACATTTTTCTCGGATATTTAGCTCTCAGGAGTGATGTTATACTAAGTCGACCTACTCTTATTAATACTTTTAAAATGTGTTTGCATGGTCCTTAGCCCTGTTTAAGTTTAGCTGCGTTTAACTCTTCTCTGTTTGGATTGCTAAAATGATGCTTGTTCAACAGTTGTGTTTCCAGCACATAGAGAGGGCATCGTCCACGGGCCTGGCTCAAGTTCTGTGGCACACAATTGCTTTGCTTTACTATGTTTAGAAGAAAATCCATGTCTCTACACAGTATGGTATTAAATCATGTTCCTTGTGCAGTACCCTTTTGAAAACAACTTTATTTCATTGCACTTGCCCTTTTGACTTGAAAGTTGTAGACTTTTATCTGAGGCAATTTTCTTAACGACTGAAGAGGAGCTGACTTCATCCGTTTGTGGAAATTTAGGGGGAGCTATGTATTACTTTTTTAATATACCATAAGATTTGAATTATATATCCCTCATTTCCTTTTAAATTACTCATATGAGGTGTTCTTTTGGAAGAAAATAGAACCGAGTCTAAAATCTCATTCTCTTGAGCTCAGTTAAGCTATTTCTTAGAGAAAATAGGGATTACCAAAAATGTGTTCATCTGGTTTGCTATTAGAACATAGACTAATGGTTTATACTTCTCTGGGTTTGGTCACACATTAAAATATTTTTAGCATTTTAAGCATGTATTTTTATTTGATATGTAACAAGAGTCTTTACTCGCATAGAGTTTATTTAGTAATATTTCTATCTCTTTGCCTTTTGTTGTTTGCTCACAGGATAGCCCTTTGGCTGGTGTTTTCAGGCTCTTTATTGGGAAGAGGGGGAAAGATTTCTGAAACACCATCAGATTAAGTTGTGCTCTACTATGAAGGCAAAAAATTCATGCACTAATATAAATGTAATGCCTCTATTCATCTATCTGAGATCTAAGTGCATATCTACTGAAGGCAGTGGGAGTTGAAAGTTGGTTAGAAATAGTTGTTTCAGTAAGGTTTAGATGAATCTTCTATGTTCTCTCTTACTGGAGCACATTTGATATTGGTCAATATTCTCTGTCACCTGAGAAATTATTTTCATTGCTTCTTTTTTTGTTCTCAAAGTAGCTTTCATTCATAATAATATTAATAGCAGTTGCATTACTAGGTTTGCAGTAGTGTATGAGCAAACTATCTCCATGGCAAATGAGTAGCAAAGTGGTACACTTGCTGCTATTATTAATGTTAAACACTAAAATATGTATCACTCCAATTTATGTGACTTGCTTATTTTCTCTTCTCTCCCTTCATTCTTCAGAGCTCCAGAATTGCCCGCTCTGATGAAGATAAGGATGGTTCCTGGGATGCCTGGGGCGCCTGGAGTGATTGCTCACGGACCTGTGGCGGGGGAGCCTCCTATTCCCTGCGGAGATGCTTGAATGGCAGGTTAGCCACATGCTTGTGTATATTTATTTTCTGCAGCTGGGCTCTTTCTCCCTGTCCTGCGATGATTTATGTGGAGAAACACTGTTATTTTATATCTCTTTCTGGAACCAAATGTTGTGCACAGGTCAAGTGCTGTGAAATCCTTCATTAAATATATTTCAGTAATATTTTCAGAAAATACTTTAGCCCTTGATTTGGAAGGGAACTATGTTATTAAACATGTCTTTGAAATAACAAGAATAACTTATTTAGTGCTGTCAAGTATCGAAAGRATCCCTGCCATTGTGATACAGATCCACCAGTGAGCTACCTGCTCACAAGTTAGACCTGAAGCACTGCTCAAGTGCAGCTCCTCAGTCTGCTTCCTGGAGTAAAAATCAAATGTGTAGATGTATGAAATGCTCCTTTCTCTTAGAAATCTTTTCCTCTGCTAGCTGTTTCTGTGCAGTGGACCTGGTGGCCATATGTGCTTGTGGCTAAGCCGAGCGTAGCCTGAGGAGAGGACTATGTGCAGGCAAGAGGATTTYGCTTGGCAGTAAAGCTGGGCTTAGAGAAGACTTGTTGCTGCAATCCTTAGCATATGCAAGGGGCCTTAGCTATTTGGAGAGTTTTTGACAAGCTTGAGGAGCACAAGTGCTGGGATCTGTAATTGCTTTCCCTATCTGAATTGTTCCTCATTATTATTTAAAAAGATGATTGCATTTTAGCTTCTAGTTTGAAATGAATTGCCGTGTTATATGGAATATCACCCAGAAAGTCCATTTCCCTTGAATAAGGCTTGTAGTGTGATGTGCTAGTTCAGTGCAAACATTATGAACTGCATGACTAAAGATAACTGCTTAAAACATTGCTTGTTCTTTTARTGCAGAATGCACAGATATCCTGGAAAATGGTAGTAAGTTCTGCAAGAAGCCCCAGTATTCTACCAGTGTTGACGACTATGAAATGAGCTCAATAAATTGTAGCCATATAAATTCCAGTGTGGTTTTACTAATATTTTTAATGTGTTCCCCTGTGGAAAAAACATGTGTTTTCCATGCCTTGACAAATGTATATGTTAAAAGTTTTTTCTGTGTTTTATTGTTGTTGTAATGCCCAAGAAATGCACAATTGTGAAACCAAGTTTTCGCATTTGTATGTACCATAAACCTTTAACTTGCATGTTGTGCTACAATTATTYTTGCAAAAGACTGGCAATTTGAGATGTGCGGTGTCCGGAGCTTGGAGAGCTGTAGCTTCAGCTGAGCTGGCTGAACTCTTGCTCTAGGTATCCATCGCTTTTTCCTTTTCAAATCCTGTTTTTCAGCCTCTCACAACTTTCCAGAGTGTTTTAATATTTGTAATGGCTTTTCATCAAAAAAAAAAAAAAAAAAAAAAAAGTTTTAGAAACACCACTAATTATAATTTCCTTTCCTATTAAGTCTTTTAAAGTATGCTACTAGCTTTTTCAAGGGCCTGACTTCACCACTCTTTAGAAGAATGTCTTATTCCATATGAGTCTGAATCTCCCATGTCTGAGAGCACAATAATGACTTCTGTGAGAGCACAGAATCAGGGCTTTATTATATGCCATTATTTCAGCTACTTTGCTGAAAGACTTTCCTAAGGAGCCGAATTGCCTGGATTTGGGGATTCACAGATGTTGGGCGTTTTAGGAATGCATGCAGTCCCCAAGAATTGTATTTCATTTAAAATTAAGAGCTCTACTCATGTGACTTTGAGTCATTAAAATGATGTGCTGATCTGCGAAAATATTACACTGGTTTGGGGCAGAAAGGAAAGATTTAAGGTTCTTTTCTTTCCTTAATGAAGTAGGGGAAAGTAGAATGAATGCTCATTAGCCTTATGCTTGACCAAAGGATTGCATAGATCATCTGATTTACTTCCCTTCCAAGTTACATCTCATGGATTAGAAACAACTTTGCTGAAGTCAGAGTAGATCAGGCTTTTGAGGATCCATTGTGAAACTTTTTCACAAAATAAATGTGTTTTTCGTAGGATTCCCAGCACATTGGGCCCACAGGAAAAGTCATATTTTCTGTTTCGAAGAGAGGCAGCAGTCTAACCTGTTGAGTCCCCAGATCCCCTTTGTATTTAAGCCCTTTATTTCAGACCAAATCATGGTAGGGCAGTAGTAATAAAAATCTAATTTTCAAGAGAATAACTTGCTGTAAAACAGGCAGGGTTGTGTGTTGCTGTTATGCAGCTATTACACAGTGTAACTATTTTTACTCTATTTTTCAGGAACTGTGAAGGTCGGAATATTCGATACAAAACCTGCAGTAGTAACGTGAGTCTGGCCTGTAATCCTATTTTACAGCTTCTTTTACTTATTCAGACAATGTGTTAAAGTTTAAGAAATACTGCTGCTTGTTTAAAATCTTATGGTGGTTTTTTTTTCCATCATYATTTTGATTTTTAAAGACTTCACTCTGCGTGACACCACCAGGCCTTGAATTTAGGCTTCCCAAAAGGACCTTAGCTTTTGAAATCACCGTGCCAATTGTGATTCAGAATGTTTTATATCATTTATTAGGAGAGTTGCACATTTTGGGGGATTAACAAATCCATTTTCCTCTTAAACTAGCAAGCAGTTTTCTTGTAGGCTCAGTCCTTCAGATGAATTAAATTGAGCTCCTGATCTTTTGTGATCATTAAGGATGATCATTAGGCACATGATCAGGGAGTTTAACCAGTTATCCCTTTCAAATGTTAAATGGGATAATTTGTATTTATATTCCTTCTGACTGGCTAAAAACAAATCTTTATATTTCCATATGCAGAAGTATGCATGTCTATGCACACCAGCATAGACAGTTTCAGTGGCTCAATATAAAATTGGAAATTTGAGGGATGTTTTATGAAAACCAGTCACATATGGCATACGTTGTGACTCGTGCTCAACTGATTTGCAGTGATGCCTTATGCTGTTTAAGCAGCTGCCTCCTGGCACCCCAGATGTTGCAGCGTATTCAAGGCATGTGGCTCCTGCAGGGCTCTGGTATCTCTGAGCTGCAAAGTGTGCACCCGTGTGTGGTATCTCCAAGTGGGCTGGTGTATGATGAGCACTTGCCTTCAACTGTGGGTTACCTTGCAGTACAGGGTAACATTCTTATAATCACATTCCAGAAAAGAGGGAAGATGGATAAATATTTATAGCAAAACCATCTTGTTTCTGTGTTACTATAATGCATGCAACCCATCTACCTCCCTYTGGAAGAAATGCATCCTCTTTCACACAAATAACCTTTAAAAGGTGAGGTCTGCTCTTCCTTGAGTTGAAGGCAAGAGCAGGTGATACTCACTTGACTGCCAGCCTCACGATTCCTGCCAGCAGCTGCAGCTGTGAAGTATGGCATGTTCTCTTAGGAAGCYTGACACGGGAAGGTGCCCGGTACATATGTTGAATCACTGCATCTCCTGGGACAACTGGCCATACCAACTCCTTGGTTTACCACATCCATGGTATCTGCTGTGCCAGCTGGCTTGTGCCCTCCTCCAGAACAAGTCTTGCTAGCACCTTGAATCGCTCTAACACTCCCCTCCTTGGGGCTGGGTGGATTTTCCACCACTGCAGCCCACAGCCGAGGTTGCTGCTGGCAGAAGCAAGTGGAAGTGATTAATGAATCAGACCCAGCGCATGCAAAAATCACYTCCTGGAGAGACAAACGCAGCCACTTGCTCTTTCAAAAGTAAAGACATCACAGTTGAGTGCACAGTGTCCTTAGCTCTTTCTTCAAAATGCCCCATGTGAAGAAGTATCATAGTCTTTTAAAGCTGTGTGATAAAGTGAATTGCAGCTAGCCAGTATGCAAGCAATAAACAAAACTGCTGGTGGGTAAACTGGTTGCTGTGTTCCTTATCTGGATAAATTATATGCATTGGTATAAGGTATTGTACCTCTTACTGCTTGATCCCACGTGCTACAGCTTCCTCTGCAACTGGAGTTCAAAAAAAATTAACAAGCCTTGCTCCTCCAGCAAAAGGAATAGAARACTGCATAGCATATGGAAAAGGGAGGAGGCGAGATCAATTTGTGCATATTTTCTGCAATAAGCAGAGGTCTCTGTGCTTCTAGGATATGTAAGAGCAATTGCAGGCACTGATCTTTTCAAGCCTTGTGCAGTCAAACTGTATAGTGAGAATGAAGGCACTCACGGATGTGTAAGCCCAGAGAGAATTAAGGTTATTACCATGCGCTTTCTTAACTCCAAGGGTGTTTTTCTCTTGAAGTCACTGGGGCCTGTTTTTTAATTTTTGGGCTTATTTCAAAGCGATAAGTGGCTAGCATCTTGTATGGGAATCTGTTTGAATTTATGATGATTCAAATGCTAATTTCCAGACAGGAAGAGGTTTTTACAGTTTTGCTTTTGGGACATGTCTGAAAGGGWTCGGGTTTCCATTTTACCTCAGGTAGAGCCAGAATCTCTTGGGAACTGTTTTTCCTTGGTTGTGGACCAGATAGTGGTGAACTCCCCAGAAGAACAAATTTCACAAGATTTCCACTGATCTTTGAGTTTGGCCTCATTGAATTCAAACACAATGTTAGACCTGATTTACCCTTGAAACAGGAATAAGCACCTAATAGAGACCTAGGACTAACAGCCCAGCGCTGTTTCAAATGACCTAAGTTTCCCCAAAGCATTATTAGTAATGATCATTTCTCACTTTAAGGTAAGATTTGAGTTTGAAAATTAAGAGTTTAAGCTAGCTTCTTTCAATGTTGGTAGATATTATTGTTAACCACATGAGACATTCGGTATATATACACCGTGTAAAATTGTCTGCAAATGTAATTTTGCTACACGATACATTACACCACTAACATCTATATTGGGGAGTACAAATGAAGCACAGCTTAATATGTATGTCATTCTAATGAAAAGAACAAGAATCATTTTACCAGAAAATTGGTTTCATCTGGATTTGCAATAGAAGAGCAGTAAGTTCATTGAACTCAAGCATAGTTCCTGAATAATATTAGTGATATTTCAATCAAAAATTATTTTGAGGTCTTAGCAACAAAATAATTGCTGAGGTTATTGWGGCATGTGTTTAGCTTGCTTATCTTTTTATCTTCACTGGGATGCCAGTTACTTGATTTCTTATAAATGCATGTGTGCTTTTGACTTTTCTTATAGAAATTTTAGAGAAATAAACTATATAAACTATTYGTTATATACTATTCAACAATATTTTCAGTCTTAAATCCTCAATTTTATTTTTCCATTTTTGTGTATACTATTACATTCTAAGGCTATGATGTGCACTATATGGAAGTGTTTAAGATAATCCTTTAGGGTCCTATTCCTCGAACAAGTTATTTGGGCCATTTCCCCATAAATTTCRTATTGGTTTGTGCCAAAAAGTCACTTATACATTTGCCAGAGTGACTCTCCTATTGTCAGAAGAAACACCACTTTGACTGTTCTGTCCACATGAACTCCATCATAAACTTGTATTATATGTGGATAATTCTCACACCTGTTCTAAATATTCATCATTTTTTGTCCTAGCATCCACCTATGAGCTTGCTCGTTTATCCCATTCAACAAATCTTGGCTGAGCTCTGTCTCTTCTAGTCGTGTAGTATTTCACATTATTGGAGTTGCGTAGTCTATCTCCAATCTGTTCATTTATTTATTTTATTTTTCTCATTATAATGCTGGTGCAGCCTATGTCTCTAATGTCTGGCTCATAGGTTTCTAGCCCAGGTAACTTGATTTTACTAAGTGGTCTGAAAAAAATGGATAGGAAAAAMATGTAATCTGAAGCTAATTTCGGAAAGAAAACAAAACAATGACTTCATCGGATTTGGCTGGGTTTCAACAAAATGAGATTCAAAGAATAAAACTAGACAAAGGACCAGACTTTCTTTGGTGTCATCATTTTTACTGGGAAATTTCTTTCCTTCTCTGTTGTGCTTTTTTCAGCAGAGTAATTATTGGCAGAAATCACAGTGTCTGAAGCAACCTTCATATTTTGGTCATGAACATTGCTTGCAAAGATAGAGATTTCCTGAGTTAGTTTTGTTTTCAAAGGCTTCGAGTACTCCCTGCCAAAGCTAAAACGATACATTTTGTAGGAAGCCAGTCCTTAAATGAAGGATTCTTTAGTAATCTATAACAAAGAGAATAGGAAAATATCTGTGTGGATATATATGCATACATACACATGTATGTATTTATATATATGCATATTTTATATAAATATAAAATCTGCATGGTAGTCATGTCTAAAGTTTTTTTTCAGATCTCTCTAATAATATGTTCAAAAGCACTAGCATGTAAATAGGCTTCACCCACCACAAGCAAGATTTGGCTGGATTGTATTGCCAGCACTCTCACGTATTAGGCATCATACCCATGTCTGCAGCTCCTCGTGTGGTGTGTGAACCCGCGAGTGACTTGGCTGTGGTTCAGTGGCTTGATTGTAAGGGAAAAGCTATTGCTGAAATTGGGAAATATTTTTTTAAAAAAACAGGAAATTGGTAGAAATAATATTTAACAAATATTTAACAAATACTTAGCAAAATTTTGAGACGAGGAGGAATTGAAGGAATAGTGTCTGAAATAAGTTCAGACTAGGAAAACAAGCAACCTGGGCCTGGCTGGCAGTGTGACGTAGCCCCTTGCCTGCCTCTCCCACACCTTGAACCTTCTCTTTTCTGTTAAACTTCCTCTCAATTTTATGACCTACTGAAATAGAATTAATAGGAAGTTTTCAAGTCTTTTTGTTGTCCCTATTGCCTTCCTTTCTATGCTTAGCTGTCTTTCTGTTTAAGATTATGACTTCCTTTCTTTTTCTCAAATATACAAACTGTTCCCAGGAAAACAGAGTTCTGTACTTGGTTGCTGTCCAAATTCTGATATAATGCAATTGATAATAATGTTGGCCCTTTGATATCCCTTTGTGATTCTGTTGTTATGCCCCCGCTTTTGAGCACAGCTCAAACCGAAAGCAGGTGGAGAGGCCACGGGAACCCAGAGCTGCCCTGGTTGCTCTGCGCTCTGCAAAGATGCCCAGAGAGGAAAAAAAAGGAGATGAGGATTCAGCCACATTGCACGGAATCAGTCAGAAATGTAGGCTAASCATGGATTGACATCCTGACATTGTGGTGTTTGTGTCTTGGCACTGCATCAACACCCAGTGACAGTGGATTGCAGCAGCAGCCTGTCAAAACGCGGCCTCACGATAGCATGGCTGTCTTGCAGATACTGCTCTGGTTCTTCCTGGTGAAAATCTTGCTGTGCGGGGGTGAGCAGCAGGGCTTTGCTCCCACGTGCGGCGTCTAACTTTACTTGAATCTAGCTTCCACTTATTATTTTTATCCTTAGCTAGTTCTCTTATTTGCCATGGTGGAAAGGAGCCATATGGTATCCATATGGACTCTGAAGTCCTCCCTGCTTTTTAGATTTGCTTTTGTGGAAAATGAGAGGTGACACCTAAGGCAGAGCCAAATTCTGTTCTCATTTACACCAGTGCAAATTTGGTGAATTTCTCTGGAGTGACACTGCAGTAGATGAGAGAGGTTTCTAGCACAGTATTTGTTTGACATTTTTTAGAAGTTCTCATTTGTGGAATTTTGCACAGGTAAAACTCAAAGAATTACACTAACTCTAGTTTATCTTCATCTTATTCCATTGTTTTATATTTTTTACAAATTATTTTACAGATTTTACATTTAAAAACAGTACAAATATTGGCATCGTTGTTAGCTAGTTTCGCTCTAAGGTGTTAGCACTGGGCAGAATTTAAAAGCACTACCAGGAACACTCAGTGACCTGCTCAGTGCACACTGCAAAAACCCCCACTGTTGATTATTGGAGAGACTACTGATTTTACAAAATATTTTATGCAGGATATGGATTTTTCTAGGTTACTGTTTCCCTTATTGAGAAAAAAAAGAAGTCCAAGAGATGATTGCAATAGTCCAGTGCAGCCCTATTCATAAGGGTAAAATCATGTGAGGAACACATTGCTGAGGGTGTCAGAATTCCTACCTTCTCATCTGTGTGTAAATCTATAATAGTGTGCAATGCACTTGCAATTTCATTAGTGTTTTTGGGGGAAGGTTCAGTTCCCTGATAAGGTAGAAGCATTGCTCAGGAATAAGTATCGTTAACTAATACATTAGTAATAAGTTCCATGAGTTCAATTGACACATCACAATCTTGCAGTCCTATATCCAATGAAAACAAAACTTTGTTAAAATCAGCCTCACATCTGGCTTACGTGTGCAGTTGGAATTCTTGCAAGAATATCCTTTCAGTCTAGCATATGGACTGCTTGACACTGGGCATACTTTTAACTGAAGTCTTTAGTGAGAGATTGTTTGACATGCTAATTCCTTTGACAGTACTTTACCAACGTTATTTTCCAATAAATCAGTGTTCATCTCTATTCATGTCATTGTAGTTTAATATTAACATCATTGCGTGGCTGCAATGTTTTATGTACAAAAAAAAATTTTAGAATACTTAGAAAATTTTAAAATAAAAATTGTTAATAAGGCATTTTTCATAATGAATATTTCTGCTGTATATCTGAGCTCTGTGTGGGAGATGTTTTTGACCCCCTTTTGAGTGATACTGAACGATTCATTGGGCACATTTGTATTCAGTTGTAGGTAGCTATAATATGTCTTTCATTACTCATGGCATATGAATTGATGAATAAGTGTGGAGTGCTCTGCAATCCTTGGGTTAGTAAAACTTTTCAAAAGAGAAATATGAAATGTCAGAGGTCTCATTATAGTCATTCAAAAGACTTAGATTCCTTTAGAAACTAATTCGTGTTACAGAACCAGACTGTAAAACTGAATGTGCTATGTGAAGTGTTGAAAAAATAGTATTATTAATTAGTGTCCTGCATTAATTGTGCTGTTATTACTGGAATATAGTCTGTTACCCTCAGTGCAAGCATTTGATTAAGCAGCATAAATGGTTTTAGTGTTCACAATGGAGGATGGAATATTTGTAGTGTAGTCAAAATAGGTTAGTTCTAGAGTGAAGCTGCCTGAAAAGGTTCTGAATAATTCATCAGAAAATGTTATTACCCATGTGTAGTGGTTCCCGTAATGGAAAATGACTTCTTTTTGATTTGTTTTCAGGACTGCCCTTCAGATGTCGGTGACTTTAGGGCACAGCAGTGTTCTGCCTACAATGATGTCAAATACCAGGGACATTTTTATGAGTGGATCCCTGTATATAATGATCCGACTGCACCATGTGCTCTTAAGTGTCAAGCTCTGGGGAAGAACTTGATTGTGGAGCTTGCCCCAAAAGTGCTGGATGGTACTCGATGTAATATTGAATCCCTGGATATGTGCATCAGTGGAATATGCCAGGTATGTCCATACTGTGAATCTAAATGTGAACTGTGCTGTAAGATGCTTTGCACATGTTCTTTATAATTTTTCTTGATATTTTTCATCTTTATGTCTGTTTGGTTGGAAAGTTTCTGAAAGTACTGCCAGTTCGATAGTAGTGTAGACAGAAGTGCCTGACTGCACTGGCCTTGGCCATTAATATTTTGTAGTTCAATAACATTTGGTACTCTCCTATTTATACTGCAATATTTAGTCATGTAAAAAAAATTGCTGTAACAAGTTATAGCTTCTTAATATCTAGTATGTCTAAATAGATACACCTGTCTCTGAGACCTGTCATAGAGGTGTCAGGGAATCATGAAATTACATAGTCTTCAGTGCCACTCTGCTCTTTCTCTGTGTCTTGTATCTCATGAAGTATATTAAGAAGAAAAATATTTTATAGGATCCAGACTGGAATGGTATTGTGTGTGTATTTATTGTATGTGTTGCTGTTGCCTCTTCTTCCATTAAGAAGTTCCTGGACCATGCAGGGAATATGTCTACAGTAGAAAGCTTTTTCAGGAAGGTAAATTCCAGAGGTTGAACCTTAAAATCTGAGGGTTCCTAAGATAAGTTCATAAATTATAGATTTAATTTCTATGGAGGAGGACTTGCTTTTGACAGAAACATTAAAAATAACAAATGAGGCACTCTYAGCTGCCAAACTCTTGGTTAATATCCCTGCATCTGGGATGTTCTCGGATGAAAGAGGTAATCTCAGGCTTTCAGGATCCACTCATTTAAACAAGCTAGATACTCATATGAATCYGATAACTGGTTCAGGAGCCCAGAGTACCAGTTGAACTCAGTTGGCAAATGGGCAGTCATGCACATTGAACCCACTGAAGCTTCTTCCTCGTCTTCTATTCATCTCCAGGCCTAGCATGTTGTCAGGAGGTGTCATGTATGCTTARGGGCAGGCCTGGATTGGGAGATGAATCCTCCTGATGACCTTGAGGTAAAGACAGAGACAGTTCTTGCTCTTCTTTTATGTAGCTCAGCATAACATCTCAATATTTGGTGTTGTYTTAACTGGAGAACAGGAATGCATGAAGGACAGTCCTGCTACTCTGGTTTTCTTGTCTCTGGTGGTCATTATTTATCCCAGTTTTAATTGCAGTCATCTCATAAGCATTCAGAAGGGCATCATGCCTGGTTCCACCCAGTCCTACCTTGATATCTCTCTGCATCTGCTAAGTCTCCGTATCGTCCSCTTTCCTGTCAGAGCTGAAAGGCTTCTGGCAGTTTCAAGCAGAGACGGCCCTTGCGCTTGCACAGACACGATACATGTACAAATGTGCCCTGCATGCCTGCCTAGAAGAGGCCCTGCAGGAGATACTAATGGCTTGAGCAACATAATAATTATTTGAACCACTTCCAGTTTCCTTAGAACAAGTTGTTCAGAGCCCCAGCCACTCAGGGTGGTAAGTGCTGTTACTCAGGGTGAATCATGATGTGTTGTGATTGAATGTGAGCATAGATGTGATTGTTGGTGTCTTTTTACTGGGAAATCTGCCTTTGCAGATATATTTATTGTTGGAATTACACTATTGGTTTTAGGTGGTGTAAAAACAGGGGTAGAATGTTTGAATCTTGCAAGCTTTGCCCATGTCTCATTAGCAAAGAAATAACTGTGCTCTTAGGTTTTATGTACACAGCAATTTTATACAGAAGGGATATGTTATTGCAATTAGTTTCCTTCTCTGCAAGTGGTTGTTGCTCTGTTAAGTGCCTAAAATGTGTGTGACTCAAAAAATGCAGGATATGGCCCAGTGAGCGAAATAGCTCTGTTATAGGGGAAAACTTGATACATTTGGCAGAAGACTGGTGCATGGATTACAGCAACACTAATATATGCTCTGGATCTTCCTGTGGGTTTTATGTGGCTTCTATGTATACTGTGCTTCCAATACCAGTCGTGCCAAGGCACAAGGCATCTGCTACCTCTGGAACAGAGGAATTCCTTACGGTTGTCCCCTTGAAGAAGCAGCACTTGCCCATCGTACTGCACAGTGGTATCCAACATTGCATTTAAAATAGGATGTACCTCTATAAACTCTGGAGCCACTTGCCAAATGACACATTTTAACACATTTCTTCTGTATTATTCTTAGCAGTGTCTCTTCTTCTAACACCAGCTTTCGTGCTGGAGGATAGCAAAGCTCTTTGCAGCAGCCATTGCTTTTGTGTCCACTGTAGCACAGAAGCATCGTCCTGCATCGAAGGGAGCTCTAGGTTTTTCAGTGGCTTGTGAGAACCTGCACGGGGGAGTTTCCTTGTGGGAATCTGAGAGATTTCCAGGACCTCCTATGCTAACCTCCTACATCCCACAAGCCGCAGTACATAGCATGAAATTCACTTTGTCTAGGAGGGATCCAGTTTTATGGAGAACTGCTGAAGTGCATAATGAAAAGGGATGCTTTAAGTGTTTCTTCTTAGTGCTTTGAAGTATTCCTGTATGTATATCTGACATCAAATATTTGGAAATTTAAATAAGCAGTTTTGGGGAGTCATGAGTAGTGGTGCAAGAATTAGTCATTCCAGAAGTAGACACCAGATCTCTGTTGTGCTTCATGAGAATGGATTTCTTTTCTTCATCTCTTTAATTGTTTCTTTTTTTTTTTGTAATTTCATCTAATTTCAGAAAAATATCTTTCTGTTTGAGATAACATCTGCTTGGAAAAAAGTATCAGGATATGTTCTGTGCTGTGACTTCAGAGATTTAGTGATTTTATAACTTAACCTAAGTTAAACTGTTAATTGTAACATAAACTGTTAGGTGCTTTCACTGTGTTTCCTCCAAGTCAACGCTATTTATGAGGTAGTTGTGCAGAAAAAGAAATTTCCTCCTTTAAAATTTGCTTGTATTTTGCTGGTTCAGTTCTTGCACAATTAGCTTAAAGGCTTTCCTGAATTGTTCGTTTTTCATCAGCACTTGCAGTTTTTGTTACCAAGCACAGGTTTTGATTTCATGGCCTCCAAATTCTTGGGTCGTTCCAATAACCTTTCAGTCTGAGTGGACGGTTTTGGGGTTGAGTGGAAAGATTGGTTTCTTGTTAAAACCGAGGRAAGGCCTACCTGGGGATTTCCTCAGAAGCTGACACGGATCTCTGTTCCTACTCCTGTTTAAGCACGAAAAGAAAACAAATTGACATCTAATCTTTCCTGGAAAAATGTGGTTGTGGAGTCAACTGCTGTTAGGAGACGGACAGCAAAAATTGTGATTCTCCACAATTGCTGCTGCAAGATCAGTCTGTTGGGATCTGACATATACTTGGCACAGCCTGCGAATTACTTGGCAAGTGTTTTTACAGTTAACTCATCTAAATAAACATGTCATACTGCTGATGTGGATATCTTTGATTTTATGCCTGGGAGCACCAAAGAGTTACAGTGCGGAGACTGGCCTGCCTGGGTCCCTTTCCAACTGGTGCTGGGTTTGCTCATTTATTGTCTCAGAGAGTTGGCAGGTTTATAAGAAGCGCGTTCCCCCTCCCTACGCATGTGCATGATTTCGCTTTCACGGGTTTTCTTATTCCTGCTCAGGTAGAGCTGCCTCGCCAGTCCTGGTGCTCCTCAGACTCCTCTTTGGCACAGGGTGAATTTGTGGGGCATTAAGGTCTCTTTTTGCAGCTGCAGCTCTGATTTCTCGCTCTTCCCTTACCAAGTCAGATCCCTCTTTATAAAGTAGCGTCAATAAAAGCCCCGAGACAACAAAACTGCTCTTTGGATAACCAAACTTTGAGGCTTCAGGGGGAAGTACAAGCCAAAAGTGGTGGAGCAGGGAAGGGTTTAATGGGAAATTAATATGGGAAATTTGGAAGTTGCTTGAGGCTCAACACAGCCGGACCGTTTGATGGAGTTTTAGTCTGCTACTGCCTTGCTTCTGCTACCAAAGCAAATAGCTGGGGCTGTTGTGTTAAGTGGGGACAGGTCACAACTTCACTGTTGGGAGGATTTTCACACTTAACTTGCTGGATATTTTGCTAGTCTCTGCACAACTCCCAAGACATTTTTTCACATAATATATTCCTGCTGTGCCCATCTGGATGTGGGTGGAGACATCTGAAAACATCTGCATGTCAGACGTGTGGGCAACATTTACCCAGTTGCTCTTGCTGCCTTGGGGCCTTCCCTCTGCTTGGTTTTTGCCTTTAATTTGCACAGACCTATGTTTTCTACCAAAATGCAGAATGGGGTCTTAATAGATTCAGTACCTGAAATAGTTACAGTGATGGCTTTCCTAATGTGRAACAAAGTGCTTGGACAATAAAAACACGCATCACCCAAAACATCTTGAGTCCTGGGGAGCAGCCTGAGCACTTCTGTCACAATTAGGTCAAAGATGATGTAAATCCTGCAGTGAACTTTCTATTTAGTGTCAGCGAGTGTTTGTGCTCCAAAAAAGGCAGACACTACATTATGCTCTGTAGCATATGGCATAAATTTAGTTGACATCCAAACACGTCCCACGTGGCGAGAGCCATTGAATTCTGCCATGTTATTTCCATTTGGTCATGCGTTGTAAGACACTGTGGAGATAACTCCTGCACTTGCCACCAACGAGCCCTAGATGTGAATATCCCTTAGAGTTTTCCATTGTGTGCAGGTATTTTAAGCTTCTGGAAGTCTGTCRCATGTATTTTCCGTGATTCATTAGGTTTGTTCACACTTGAAACTTAAAATCATACCAGATTATTAAGTTTTTCTGAATCTGACTCCCTTTATGTACTGTGTGCATATGTATTTATATAAATATATGCACATACACATGCACTGCATATATATATTGTGCATTATAGTACACAATAAGGCATTTAAAAATATCTTTTGCTTCAAAGAAATGCTTGTTTCTTAAAACTATAGGCATTTCTCTTTTGTGTTTCCCTCAGTTTATTGAAGGATCTAATTGGAATTTCAGGAGATAATTATTAAGATAGTTTATTTTTTTAAATCTTGCACTTAACCTCACCTCCATCTTGATTTGCTTATTAAAGACAACTCTTTTTTATTTATAAGATGTAAATCAACTTTTTGTAAGATGTAAGTTATGCAGAGTAGCTAATTCTCAGTTAAATAACAGCTTAAAAAAAATGAAGCGGGCTTTTTCCTATTTTTGAATATTTTCCTTTCTACCTACTGTGCCTTCAAACCCCAAGTAACTCATTCATGGGAGGAGKTGATTTCACAGTAGCTTTGTACGAAGTTGGCCTTTACACTCTGCTGACATCCTTTCCTGGGTACCACTGAGTAGCAAAGGAATGGCCTGAAAGGAGATTTTGGAGCGTGAAGTTACTTCAGTCGCAACACACTGTCATTAAAGAAGTTTTCTTGAGTAAGGTTTCAGTGACTGAGTGATGCAAAGACTTGTGTCTGCAGGCAGCAGCACCGGCAGCCTGGATCTTACCCAGTGTGACTGAGAGATACTTATCTAGATGCCACAGACCCGTCTGGCCCTAGGAGTCAGTCTTCATCGGCTGCATAGACATGTATGACACATCTCAGGAGCCCAGGATCTCCAGCAGCATCGTGCCTTATGCTGCTGCTGCTTATGGAGGAAGACTCTGCCCACAGGGGTTCCTTGCTCTGTGCATTTAATCTTTCTTGTTAAATAAGCTGTGGATTCTCTCTGCTTTCCACTTTGCCCTATCTTTACACATTTCTTTTTCTGCAAGTGATTCTTTCTGCCAAGGCTTGTTTTGTTTTAGTTAAATGTGTACGTTTGTGGTGTTACTTTGCAGCTCAGCAAGGTGCTAAAACCTTGGAACAGTGATAAAGTCCTAGAGCAACTCGAGACTGTTCTGTGATGTTGTTGAACTGAAGCCTGAGTCACCTTCAGGTCCCGCARGTGCCAACTTCCCTTTGTCTGGCAAGGCAAATTGGTTGGGCCCAGACAGAAAAGTGGCAAATCATCTGATTTTGAGTACTTTTAAAAGCATTCTCACAAATTAGAAGCCCAGCAGGAATTTGTGTCCTAACCTGTGTGTGTATGTATGTCGTATTATGTCATACATATATATGAAAAGCATATATATATATATTTGATTGGAAACTGTGTGGGAAGGGGTACTTGCTGCCCTACCAGGTGGTCCAATAAGCTCTCAGCTGCCCCAGCATGTGATAGATCCTGTAGTAAGAGTTAAGTGTTTTGGAAACACTGGATTTTATGTGATGGAAGTGGATTTACAGAATTGGGGGAACGCTTTTTAACCTCTTGCCTTCAAGATATAAAATATTCACAGAATTATGTGGAAAGTCTTTTTAGGACYCCTTTAGTATGCAATGAATTTTATGCTGTGTATTTTTTATCTTCTGTTTCTTTTATTACCTTACATTCTTTTCCCCTGTATTGGTGACTGGGGAGTTGAAACCTCCTGCTGTGCCTCCTCGTGCCCGTCSTTCTGCCTTTATGCCTCCATTCACTGGGCTTTACGTTTTGACTCCCTTTACTCCCTGCTTTCTCATCAACGTACAGCTGGACATACACAGAGGAAAACTTCCCGCTCTGGCTGCCAATAATACCAGTTCAAGCGGACAACTGGGATAGCTGCTTCCTGTGGCTGGGAAGTGGTGGGCTGGGATGGCTGTTAGTCAGCGTCCACCCGAGGTCCCCGAGGAGAGGGGTGTTCTCTGCATTAACCCCTGCTGAGGTCCACGTCYGCCTGCCCTTCCTTGGCTGACCTGGGGCTGTGGGCCCTCGTGCTCCCTGGGATGGAGCCAGGCGGGCGCAGGTGTGACCAGGGAGCAGGCAATCYGGGAGAGGTCTGCACAAGGACAAAACCACGCTGCAGTCCAAGGTAAATATGCAGTGAAAATAAACCAGAAACTGAGAAGGTTGCTTAAAACTCATGCACCTCGCTGCTGACAGGCTTTCTCCTTCAAAAGCAACGGGAAGTGACTTTCTTAATTGTAGGGAAATCTTGGTATCTCTCCCTCTTTTTGTCAGAATCAATTACTTGGAGATTGCGAGCGTGGGAAAGAGGCAGTGGGAGTCTTTTCTTTATATTCCCTACATGGCCATATTTTATCTGCATAGGAATAAACTGCAAGCTGAAGTTATCGCAAGGCAGCGGATGTGAGCGTAGATCACAGGGTAAATGGTTGGATGGGCTTTGAATGGCAGCTGCTGGATTTTGGGACAGCACAAAGATGCCTGGGAAATATTGAATAAGCTGCAGCATAACTTTCACATGATGGACTTCATGTTTGTGTTTTTACAACCATAAACAGAACAGATGCCAATTTAAAATTCAGTGTTGGTTGTGTGATTRCAGACATCCCTAACATCTGTCTGTATGGCAAATCTGTGAGGCAGGAGAAAATGTGACAAATAGCTGATTTTGATGGGAAAAAAAAAAAGGCCCTATGCTATGATAACACACGATGGTTCAACTTTTAGTATTTCTCTGCTTGGGATTTTCGGCACGTGTGGGTGTGACAGTGCTGGTGGAAGTRAAAATTCTTTTTCCCTGACCAAGATTCTGAGAATTTTAATTTTCCCTATTCAGGGTGATTCTAATAAACAGCAGTAAAACTTTATCTCAGTGAGCGTGTAAGGATTTTTCCTTTTTGTTGCTGTTGTTTTCTTTTACTAGCGAATGTTGAAAGAAAACATGTGTCCCTTCTCAGTCAAGTCACAAGGCTTGGAGGAGATACTTTTGCCAGAAGTAGTTCTAAGGATATCTTGTATCTCGTTCAGTGCTGACAACTTTTAAAAGTATGTGGCTGTTTTTCTTAGTTGCATTTTAATCTTAATTCTCATCTCTTGTAAGGTTGATGTAAATAAGCTGGTTCTGAGAACGGCTGTGCTGGCGGCAGGGCAGTCGCATCACTTCATTGAGTCTCTTTGGTGTAATACCCTATTTTCATTCAATATTCTTCACATCTTGACAAATTTCAGAGGAAGTGGAAGCAAACTGCAGCCAGTCCACACAGTATTTGCCACCTCTGAACAGATCAGTGGCCCAACTTACTCAGGATGCATTTACTATAATTGTCCAGCAACTGTTCTGTTATAGGAATATTTTAAAATTGAAACTATTGGGCAGCACATACTAGGATAACTGGAGACTGGTCAGACTTTGAAAAAAATAATCTTTTATAAAATAACTTTATCACTTTCTTCTGAAGAAGTATAAATACCTACTTTTGAATCTGTTGCAATGTGACTTCTAACTCATCATTTCTTTCATGTTTCAAGCAATGTGTTGCACTGCAGATTTTACTTCAAATTATCTGCAGGGTGTTCTGCTTTGGGTTAATCTTGCTAAAAGCCGTCTCTACCTTTGCATTAAAATCCCATTGCTGGTATATTTTTGTGACCACATGCAGTTAGCCTCTTTGGAAATAGCCTGGCCAATGGAAACCCCGAAGTGCTAATGTGCACAGAGCAGACTCCATTTGATTTTCCCCAAGCACTGAGTGGTTTGCTAGGCAACTACAAGGATGCTAATTGTGTCATTGTGTGAGGCTCTTGAATTGCTTTTTCTATTTTTATTTTCTTAAAAGCAATCATTTTAAAAGAACATTGCTCCCTGACATTGAGCTGCCATTGCTGTTCCAGAAATATGGAGCACTGAAAAGCCTAATGAACTAAGACATCATTTTAATGGCATTGCAAGGCAGCTCTAATAATTGAGGGTCTGTATGAATCAAAAATCCATCAAAATCAACTGAGAATAATAAACTAGCATTAAATATATAACTTTTTCAATGGGCTGTTTGCTGAATATATAAATGGTCCCTCTGCTAGAGGATTTAGTCTAAGATGCAGAAAGCAGGGAAAAAGAAAGGCACTAGTACAACTTTAATCAGAATGTTTCATAGAATTTATACATCTGTCACAAATAAAAATAGTAGTGATTTATTTGCTTGTGGCCCCTTGTGTTAGGAGAATTCAGTATGTTTGTTTTTTCTGGCTGTACCTGGATTCCTGGCTCCAGAGGGCCAGAAAAGGGGGGCAAGCCCTTTTTTAAGGAGAAAGATTGGAGAATACAATTTCATACTTACAGTTGTACTTAGGATACTTCCACTTAAATGGTGCTTGTTATGCATAAATGCTTGTGTTTCTCTTCATTTCCTATCAGTTTTGTTTTTCTTTGGAGTGGGTGCTCTGTTCTAGATATGTGGCTCTGAGGCTTTCACATCCCATTTTTAAAATTGACAGTTCACTCCCTGAAGTAAAGGCTTTACACTAAAAAGGAGACCATGCCTATTAGCTAAGAGTGCCTGAGTAGGAGAGGGACTGGTCAGTAAAGAGAACAACAACATTAAGGAGGTTTAAAGCCAACACCTAACAAGGAGAAATTGCAATTCCAAAGCCTGACCCAGCACTGAGCTCTGCACAGGCAGCCCTAGCCAGTGTTTGCATTTCYGTTCATTAAGAGGAGACTCTGAAGGAGTTTGCAGGGTTTTTACTGGAGTCTCTTTTTGTTAAATGGGAATCCTCATTAAAAATCTACCACTTTGCAGTCTTGTCCATTTGCTCATCATAATTAATAATAAACATCTCTCTAAGAAAGGAAAATTTGAGAGATTTTATGTTGACTTTCAGAAAATAAAAAATTAATATGGTATATTAATTTCTTTAAGTCTAATTCCTCAGCTAAGGATTTAGTGATTAAGAACCAGAAAAAAAGGTAGCAGGAGCTTTTGAGTGCTTTCTGGTTTTGTATTTGTAAAAAGTATTTATGATGTTCCATTGTCACCTCTAGCAGATCAGCAGCAATTTCCATTTTCCTTTTCATTTGTATTACTGTTTTTTATAGGCTGACCTTTTACTCTTCCTTTGCCTTTCTGAACTTCACAAACTATTCTAAGCATGCTACAAAATATTTAACACCCCTTAGTTTAGTTTTGTGTTTCAAAACAGCATTAGGATACTAACATCTAGTTTACTGCACTGTTAAGGCAGGTGAGTATTTCAGCTCTTTACTACCTGACCAAATGCTTTCTCTTCTGGCAGCTTGTAACAAAATAATATTTTTCTCCTGCACTGTTCTGTTTTTATTTGAGGGAGAGGGGTGAGAAAAGAAACAAATACTATATTCAGGCTCTGTCTGAAAACAGTCATGGATCAGGCGATTTCCAAAAACAATTTCAGCCTATCCAAAGACATAGGTACACCATTATTAAATCTGTGATATATCCGTTCCTCAAAATTCTCTTGTATATTGAATTTTCATGTATTTTTCATCCTGCTACATCTTGGTCAGTGTTCTCCCAGCTCAGTTTGCTTGGGCTAACTTGGCTGCAACCTAATCATTAGAGTACTTGTGTGTGCTTTTTTTTTTAATGATAGTATTTATGACTCTTTTTTTGTGTAAAAGGCTCCCAGTTCTTCCATTTTACAGTTTGTATTGTTGCTTGTTTCATTTATGTAGTCCATGTTAAAATAGCTTAATATAATTATTTTTTGACTATGGCCTAAAACTCTGCAGATGTTCTCCCATTCTGCCTATAATATTTATAGCTGATCCCTTTGCTCTGTAAACAGYTAGCAATGTGGGTTAAATTAACCCGAACAAACATTTAATCATGAAAATCATCAGACCTCTCTGGCTTGCTAGGATGTTGTATAGAGGAGAGATTTTTTTCTGTGTTATTTTTTTTTTTTCTTATCTTTGTTGCAGTTTTGCATACAAATATACAGGTGCCCTCTTTAAAATGGTTCTTGAATTAACTTCTTTGTTTTACAAAGAAAGTKACAGGCTGAAATACTAATGTCTTGATTTATATTTGGTGCCAAAACACCATATATGGCATTCAGGTGCTGGGGCCTGGTTTCCAAAGCTGTACATTGCAGCTTCCTGTTATTTTGGCAAGATCTGCAGTTATCCAGCTTGTCTTTAAAAAAAAAAAAAAAATTCTTACTGTGTTGTTTTATTGTATTTTTTTAACACTTAATATTTTACAAAGAGAGATACAAGGGACTGTCTCTAGGCACTAAAGTTTGACATAGATCATGGTTTTGATGTATAGCTTAGTAAAATCCTAGGGTAGCAACACTTCAAGATCTCAAATTTGAGACCAGTCCCATCAAAACGGGCTGAATTTTTGGAGTGCTTTTGGAGTGCTAAGGTGTAACATTTTATACAAACTTTAGGCCTAGACTGTGATGCTGATTTGTGCTGTTTTCTAAATTGTGTCCCAGGATATCATTGCTTGATACTCATATTCATAGCAATTGAGGTAAGCAGGATTTTTTTGGAAGGAAGACCCCTCGAGGGTGAATACATCTAGTTGAACATAGCACCTTTGCAGGCAGGGGAGCTGTAAAGATTTGCCCATATCCAAGTCTTCTTGTGCATTATTAGGAGAAAACAAAAGCAATAAACATGAAACTTCCCTGGTGTATTCTGTTGTGCTGATTACCCTTTTCCTGTATTTGGACAGAACAGTGGCTTTTGTTCATAGAGTTGTTCTATGTGGTAAGACTTTATGTTCACATTGAGTGTGCRTTATGGCCCAGTTATACTGTATGTTTATTATCATCATTTTGGACTTTTAAGGGGCTGCGCTTGGAAGTCCTCTGCTTGCTCAACACTTTCCTCCCACCGAAACCTTGCAGGTTCTGTAGCCTACAAACATACAATAGTTTAATAAAAACAGCAATTTCTCACATAGAGTATCACAATGAAAAGCTTAATTTGCCCTTTGAGATTTAATTGATGAGTGAATAAACATATTCTTAATATTCAGAAAATGAGATTATGCTCTAAAATAGCAACGTGTTTGTGGGATCTGGGGAGAGATTATATTTGCAGTAGTCTTAACAGTTTACCTCCATGTGCTAGTATTATCATTACGAGAATAAGAGCAGGAGAATCAGGTGGGGAGCCATAAATATTTTTAAAAGCCTCGCCTCGGGGAATACAAACTCTCAACTACTTGTATGGTCCTCGTGGCTGCCACATGCAAGTGTTTCTGGGTCTTTCAGGACATTTGCTCTCATGGAACCCTGCGAGGTGGGGAGTGGAAGCCACAGCCCTGCCCCGGGTGAGCAGAGGAGCACAGRAGGATGAAGGGAGATGCCAGCAGTCAGGAAGGAGGTCGGTCTGTTGTGGAGCAGGGAGCTGCAAGGGGCTTGTCAAGGCTAAGGCCAATCAATGTGTCAAGTACCGAATTATTATGCCCTTTGAAATTATATCTGCTTTTTGATTCATAACAAGGTGCAGTCAGCTTCTGCTTGAGCTTTGTAGTTCTCTTTCATTTCTCAATGCCAATTACTAAAACAGGAAGGTATGACTGTTTGAATCATTTGTGCACTATTATCTTTTTCTCTTTAGTTCTTTTGGTTTTTTTTTTATTTTCGTAGTGTATCAGTCACGAATCTGGAGCTACAGTGAAATAGTATCTTAAAATGAAAACATTTTGCTTTTACTGCAATTCTAAATTACAACACTGGTGATGTATATGTGTTCTTTTCTTCTGTGAATTTCCCTTGTAACCATCCACTGTGGAATTCAATGTTGAATTCCCAGCCTTCTTTCCAAGAAGGGTATGTTCTCTCATCTTTTTGCATTCTACAGTGCTTCCTGCCATGCCACTTTTCTTACCACCTTAGTCTCCCATATTTTTGATCTCTTTATTCCATGACTTTTCCCCAGAAACAGCATTCTCTTTAGCTCCTTAGCTCATGATGCTACATGAGCCTCTTTGCACTGAGCAGGAAGCTGCTGCTGCCTGAGTGACTGTAGTTGCAGACAGTCCATATCGCTTCATGTGGACTCTCGTGCCACYGTCTTTCAGGAGATGAGTCTTGGGATGGCGTTGCTGTCATCTCCCAACGCTGGTGATCCAGTGTCTGAAAGCACCCCTGTAGCAGGTATAAACACAGAGTCCAGTGACCTTAAGGAGGAGCCTGGAGTTCTTGGTTTTTTTCTTCATAGCCTCTGGATTCCTGTTGGGTTTGGTGTCCTGGCCCCGCAGAGCATGCCCTGTGTGCCTGTGGTGTGTTGGGCCATGTGCTCCTGTGGAGAGGATGGGCATCCTACCTATGGGCTTTCAGAGGGGAAAGGTGGAGAGAGAAGTGCTGTAAGCCCAGGCGGTGTGTAAACCTGCTTGCCTGTGACCTGCTGTGAAGTGCCCAGCTAAAGAAGTAAAAATGAGGCAGCTGCCATTCAGTGCACATGCTTATAGAGTTGCTTATAGAGTTGCTTATAGAGTTCATGCATTAACCTCCCTCCAGAGAGCCTTCAGCTTTGGGGAGAGTGGGCCGCGGGAGAGGGAGTCACTTCACTGCCTCTTCTCTGGAAACACGAGACTTGCAGCGCTCTCGCTTCCATGTTTGGCTGTGATTATCCATGATCCGTGCTCCGTGTGTGTGTTTACTCAGGGCCTGGAAGACCCGGGCCTGCCTGTTACGCGCGGCCTCCATCCCGGCTCTCCGAGGGGATCGTGTGTCAGTTCTGGCACAGCGCAGAGGCAGCGGATCTTGGCAGTGACGGCTGCCCCTTCCAAGCATTTTTTATATAGGAAGAGCAGAGCATGGGCCAACTTCGGAGCTCTAGTGCTGCTTTTAGCCATAAGTTTCCACAGTGCTTTTTATCCATTTGTCAGTTCTGAGTTTGGGAGGAAAAAAAGAAAATCTGCAATAAATTAGCTGCCCTTCTTAGGGAAGTGTATGTGTAGGAGGCATACAGGTCAACTTGAGAAGGCTTGAGGCTGCATATTTGTTTTTAAACACATTGATTAGCATTTCATACACCTGTGTATTTCTTCTTCCAAACACTGAGAGGAAAATCTTGTGGGACCAAATATTTTTCTCTATGCATCAAACAGATGCTTCTAGTCAATGTTGTCTCTTCCTCCTCCTAAGGCTTCCCATTCGCATGCCTGTGTGACTGTTTGAAGGAAAAGGGAAATCTGCAACATCTTTTCTTTAGTTTAGTGAGCTTTCAGATGARAGTTTCTTAAAAGTTTTGCTTTCTAAACACTTTTGTCAATGATTTGATTGGAATGTTTCTCCAGTAAATATTGCAAAGATTAGGTCTCACAATGAAGAAAAATTAARTCAAAAGCAGAGAACTGAACCATCCAGGTTTTATAAATCCTGATTAACAAATGTGTATGTAACTGATACTGTGTATAGTGAATATGAAATAAACATGAATGTCAATTAAAGGTTGATAGACAGGACAGCAAATGGATCTCTAGTCTGGAATTTTTATCTGTGAGGCTGAAGGCTGAGTGCCCTTTAAATATTTGATGCGAGTTATTTCATTGCATTAATTCTTTCTCAGATGTAATTTAACAGGTGATGAAAAACAAATTCTAAATAAAACAGTTGTCCTTTGTAAAGAATAATGCTCAATGGTGTACATTCACATATGCAGTTGGAAAGTGATTCATACATTTCCTATGTTTGAATAGCTAAATATATCAATTGTTGTGGTTCATCATTAAAATCATGGAAATTGTGGTGTGCTTTTAAGATCTTATATAGCTTAAGCAAGATATGCTTTGAAAGAATGAGGCCAGCTCATAAAATCAAAAGGATAACATAATAAATAAAATTCCAGAAACCTGAGCATGTCTACTACAGCTTTGCCCTCCTTCTGACTGTGGTGTTGATGTTGGCAGGCAGTAGGCTGTGATCGACAACTTGGGAGCAATGCCAAGGAAGACAACTGTGGAATCTGTGCAGGAGATGGTTCAACATGCAGGCTTGTGAGGGGACAAGCTAAGGCACATTTCTCACCAGAAAAAAGTAGGTTACAAATTGATCCTCTGTTAATTTATCCTTGACTATGTTTTCTGCTTGTATGTTAACACCCCTATTACTGAGTCTGACCTTTTCACTATATACTTGTTTGCAGTTTTCCAAAGCTACTTATTTTAAAATCTGTGCTAGATTAGTCTATTGAAATTCCATGAGGGATACCACACATTAGGGTATAGCTAGGAAAGAATTTGAGATATGCATTTTTTGTGGAGCAACTTAATTCATTCTATCAGGAATAACCATCAAGATATACATCTTATTTTAGAGGGTATCCTCATGTTGCAATATRTGTGATGCTGCAGCGACGTTTTTAAATCATGGAAACATCTTAGATGGTTTTATGGAAATTGTGGCCCGTGGTTGAAAGTGGCTGTTTTTTAACTTAACTTTTCTTCTTTTTAAGTGTCTAAGATAGTTGAACTTCAGAGGCAAATTAACTACTACTATGGTGCAAAAAGCACAAGGCTTAAAGGGAATAATATTCCCTTCTCAGTTTTGTGTATTTCTCTCAGATGCTGCCATTTTTCCTCAAGGTAGTACCTTCCTGTGAGTAGCTTTGTGGGTCTCAGTAATATTGAAAGTAGGAGAGGAAGAGCATCAAAATTGAACCTTTTACTGAGCCCTTAAGAGTCTGACTAGGCTGTGGGGGACAAATCGGGGCAGGTTTGTCACGTAGAGGCATTGACTCCCACTCTTCTTTGAAGACCATTTCACCAGCTAAGCCAGTTGTTTGAGCAGATAATAGATAGGAGGAGAACAGGTCGAAGCCTGTGGCTTTGTGTGCTCTCTGCCCTTGCAGGTGATGCTCCTGTCATCATATAACATTTGTCCCATTTACTTATCATGCGAGGGAGCAGTTCTCTCCAGTTTCTTCTGTTTGTCACATTGGCGTGATAGCTCCGGTGCCCCTTGCCTTCCTGTCCAGCCACAGATGTGCAGGTGATGCCTCTTGCTTTTAAAATAAAGTCAGTGTTGCAAGTTCAGTTCAAATGGAAACAGGTAGATGAATCACCAGTCTGGGATAGTTGCATCTGTTTCAGTACTCTTTCTGTGCATGCAAAGATGTTAAAAATCAGTGGCCTGATTTTAAAAGCTGTTGTATGCTGAGTCATACCGCTACTTTTTGCAGCACACATAAATATTTCCTTGTGTTTATTTTATGTTGCTGCCTGGAGGATGCTTAAGTATAAACGTAATCTGAAGTGTAGCTTATATTGTCTTAGTGCATATTCCCTTACAATGCAGTGAGTTGTATCTGTCTGTAGAATTTCACATTAGGCTACATGATACTGTTTGTGTGCATAATTCCTGTGATTTAATATGTTTGTTTAACAAAGGTAATCCTCTCAAAAATAATTTTACACAAGTCAAAACCAGCCTTTTTTGATGTGTTGGATGAACTATCCTTGTCAGCTTTTGCCTTGACTTTATTGGTCTTTTTCTTAGCCTAGAGAATGTAGTCCAGTAATTTATAAAGCCCCGTGTTTGTTCATCAAGCAAACGTCTTGAATATTTGCACTGTGCTAAAGAGGAGTTTTTATGGAGGCTGYTCTTTTCTTTATGCACTTCATCAAGACAAATACTCTGAGTTTCTGGACACAAACTAAGCATTTGTGAAGCAAAAATGATTAAATAATGTATTTGTAGTATTAGTCATGTTTGTGTGTCTCATTTTATATATAGGCATATGCACACACACACATATATTTTTTTTTTCTGATGCGTACATAAGTAAAATCAAAAGGAAATTGTATTGTCTATTCCTGTTTAATACTGATACAAACTCTTCTCTAGAAGGACAGTTTCTTGGGAAACTCTAGCTTAGCTCTAAGACAACCCAAACTAAACTTGTTGATTTGGCAAATTTAGCTGGCCAGTTCTTGATAAATAAAATTAAAAGTTGATAATTATTATTTTTTTTTTTAAAAAGGAAATACAGTGCAGAAAAGGTCTGGTTTTGAAAGAGTCATTTTGTTACAGTTTTGGGTATTGCCAGAARAAAATAGTTTAATTTCACCTGTGATGTTGTGGCACAGTTAAAGGCTACTGCATCTCATTTCACTTGGTGGAAAGCTCCCCACTGCCTTTAGTGGGACATGAAGACTCGTGATTCATAGTTTTCAWGATTCATAGTTTTAGATAAGAAGTCTAGATACTGATAGCAAAGATTTTTCATGAAGGACTTGCTTTGGTTTATTAACTCCTGTATCTTTTTTAAAGAAAACGTTTCTCTCAGATCTTGATATTAAACAGCACTGAAAGAAGTCCTACTGTTTTACAAATATGAAACAAACTGTCATTTCAAAAGTTCTTTATTTTTTCCACTAACACTTAATTGCCTTTGAAAGACAAAGTAAGAAAGAGTTCTGCCAGCAAGCCAGATTCTGACATTCTGGTAAAATGATTAAAGGTTTGACTAATGATATTCAAACAGAAAGTGTAATAGATTGTAAAATGTACCATCCCATTGGGAAATGAGATATCATGGGCCTGATGTTTCTACTACATGCATGGAACTCCCATTAACTTCACTGCACTTTGTGCACATGGAAAAATGGTAGGATTGGGCCCTGATGTCTGCTTTCTGCACCATTATTGGCAAGAAAAGGTTGGAAAGTGTTCTGGTTCCGATACCGAGAAGGAAGGTTGCAGATTCTGATATTAAGAGAATGAAGCACAGACTTGACATAGGCTGGTCTTAATTCTCAAAAGTCTTTGATACTTGCAAGCTTTTGCTTTCATAGGTAAATATGAATAATATGAAGCTAAAAGCTTCATATAAAGTATAGCAATAAGTTAATTCTTTGCAGCTATTCTCTATTTTTTTTCTCTCCCATTTCATGTATTTGTTTTCTGAGGTGCTGTGTAATTTACCATTGGTCACCTACTGCAACATATTTGTCATCATCCCAAATATACTTTATCAAAAACCTAATTTTAGTTTGCACATTTATATAAGCAGAGGCCTTGTACTAGGATGGTTATTCAGTGCTGTGGTATTAGGAGGTTTTCTGTGTAGTGCCATTAGCTGGCTCGGGTTTGTGGCAACCCTCTGTCTTTGACTCCCCTTAAAATCATTGTACGTGGAGCTAGGAACCCTTGTTGTCAAGATTCCCTGATACTTCAGCTTAAATGAATGGTTTTTTTCAAAATTGAGCACTTGGGTTAGAAACTTTCCATGCCAGGTGCTAAATGTCTTTCAGCCAGAACAATTCAGCATATTCCAAGGACGTGGATAGAGAAAAACATGTTGTTTCCCACTGTCAAAACATTCCTGAAACCTTTTCTTTAATATGCCTTAACACCCCCCATTGTTGGACTTGATCACAGATCAGGGATTTGAAATTTGGCAGGCAGAAGCTTTCTGGTCATGGACGAGGCTTTTGCAATATCTGTGCACATCAACACATATTTTACTATAACCCCTTGCAAACCACCCCACCCCCCCCCAAAAACAAACAAACAAAAAAAAACCACTTTCCTTCATGCTCAGGGCTTCGTAGATGCTTGCAGCTAACATTTCTGAAAAGTTTGTCTTTTTCTGAATGTATACTGGTTTGTCATGTGTCAACATCCTACACATATAAGATTGTACGTATGCAATCTCCTCAGAATGAATTATCAGGTTCCTGTTCTAGAGTTAAGCTGTTAAAAAGTGTCCTTGTAGTTGTTGTTGCTTTCTGCTCTGCTGCAGTTTGGGGTGGGCACCACCAAATGAGACAGAAGAAAATGATGCTATGGCCCTAGGTGAAGATACGACGGATGAGACATATGACAAAGTGAGAGAAAGATCTAGGAGTGATGCACTGSGTTTACCAAACTATCAAAAGAGGGAGATGGGGAGACTGAGATTAAATAAGGAATCTAGGGAGGGAGATGGAATCAGGAACAGAGTGAGAGGAAGGGGAGAAATCATTCCTGCATGGAGTCAGGAGAGAGAATTGGGACTGATTTGGCAGGAAGACTGTGTGGGAAGGGGTAGAATTGCCAATATATTAGTATTTCAGTTTGGATAACAAGTATATATTTTTTTAAAGCAGATCTCCAGATGATCCCTGCATACTGTTCCTCAGTTCACATCATAGAATAGTTTTGGAGAGCGTGAGCTGAATTTCTTTTGGATGAGACTGCTCCAGAAAAGCACCTAATGTTCTCCAGCAGCTAATGCAAAATGCATTTCATGGGACCAGACTTAATCTGAAGTAAACCACTGGAAATGTGTGTAGTGTGGATGCTAAGTCTTCAGCAACAATTATCTTGGTTTATTAATCTGTTACCGCTGAGTTGTATGGCTGGTAGCGTAGGCATAGCTGGATCTTTAGGRGAAACTGGAACTTTGCAGGCAAGCCAGAGGGAGAAATAGCACTATATTGACAGTGGTTGAGGTATGGAGGTGAGAATAAATAGATGATTGATGCTAAGGTTAGAGCGTAAAAGCATCTGACCATTCTCCTGTCCTCAGCAAATAGATATGATGCCAATTAGTAGTGGGTCTGCCACATGCACTAGCACTAAAGAGGGCTAGTCTGCCCAGGTGATGAAAATATCTGTTTCTCTGCTAATGCACGTTGCAGAGTCTGGCATGGAGCTGCAGTTTCCACTCCTGATGACCTGTACTGAGGGCCCTGTTATGCTATACGAGGGAATTCCTCAGGATTTTTRTCCATTTTTGAAGAATACAGGAAATTCTGCTGGAGAAGACCCCAGTAAACCTTGCTCAAAGAAAAAAATCAATTAAGATACTGTTCCTTCAGTTTTCAGATGAGATCTCTGTGAAAGGTTGAAATTAAGTGTGTGCAGCATGATTTGACKTAGGCTTGTTCATTTTCTGCACTCTGCTGCATTCCACCCCAAAAGATGAAATTAAATCTCACTCTACAAAGTGGAATGAGCCCAGCACTTCCATATTTCTGAGAAGGAAYAGTGCCAGTACTTTTTCCATCATAGGAATGCGTTTGGTTGGTTTGGGGTTATTATAAATTTCATAGGACTCCCTTGCTTACTTCCCATTTCTGTCTTCAAAATTTTCTTGTTTAAGGACATTAGCTATTTGGTTACTTAATTCACACTAAATTACTTGATGGGCTGCTAATTGTATGTCTTTGCACATAAAAAATGCAAAAGAGTTTTATTGTTTTAAATGAGAGCTCAGGATTTTATGTGGTAAAGTATTCAACATCTCTAAACTAAAAGTCCTTTAAATTCAAGATAGGATTAAGGAAAGTAGCTCATGAGCACCAACTTAGAAGTCAGTGCTCCGGTGCTCTATATTTTAAATGCATTTGTATTTTGCATTTAGTAGCTTTGCATGTCATTTGCCTCCTGTCCTCTATTACTGAAAGTAATTCCAGTAGTTATTCCAGGGTCAAGGTCCAAATATATCATGGGATTCATGTGGAGCTTCAGCTTTACTCAGTCACGCCTTCTGATCAAAGCTGCAAACACTTGAGCTTTCTTCAGTGGGCTGGGCAGCTATGAAGTCATACGGTTTGCAGCAAAAATGTTTAAGGCTACTAAGGTTGAAAAGTGTGTCTGCAAAGCCTGAAAACACAGAGATTTGGATAATTCCCCGTAGAATGATGTCCAGAGTAAACTTTCTTTTCCAGTACGTATTTGGGGCAGGTAAGATAGAAGGAGGGGTTGGAATATTCTTGCCTGTACTTGGAATCTCTGGTGATGAGATGTTTAGGAATGTGATTGTTCTGGAGATACTTGGTGGTTTCTGTCCTCTCCAACTGTAACGTTCACTAAGTCGGGGTAGCCAAGCATTGCTTTGCTTACTGCTCCTCTCAGTTTCCCCCAGTGCATGCGGATTTCAGAAGAGCTCCAGAAGAAGTAGTGAGTAAATAATTAAAATGAGTTGATACCACACTGTCTCTCTCAAGGGCAGGTCACCACACACTGGAAATATTTCCTGTGGAACGCATGGAGCGGCCTGGCCGAGGAGGCAGTCAGGAGGCTCAGGAACAGCCACGAGGTGCCGAGTGGGACAGGGGCTGGAGGACATGGATCTGCCTAGGGAAGGACTCGGGCAGACCGAGGGTGCATGCACTCCATGCAGACCTTTGCATGGATTCCTGTTTTGGGACAGGTCAGCGTGTGATCCTGCGCCAGCGTCTTCTGAAACGTGCCTAAAGGCACAGTAGCCAAGTGAGCCCTGCAGGAAGACCCTGACTCTTTGGAGGTTTTGGTTCCCTTGGCTGGCAGTTCATGAGAGCACACAGAGCCTTGGACCAGGCCTGGAGGACTGGTCAGATAAATACTGAGCAAATACATGGAAAGAAACAGTTTTTATAGGCCTGAAATAAATCCTCTGCCCTGCTCTAAGAGAAGGGAGGAAAAAATCCCAACTGGCCTATATGCAAAACAGTAAATGGGTCTGCCATGGCCCACATGGAAAAATAAATAAAACCTGCTGAATTGGATGCAGCTCAGGAATGTGGCTCCTTTATTTTGATCCCAGGGATTAGCTCCCAGTCTTTACCATAGCAGGGAGTCTGATCTTGCTGTCGTTGAAATCCAGAATCTAAATCCACATTAACACCATAGAAACAGGATCAAACCTTGCCATCTAAAGTAGAAGCAATCCTGGAGCTTAATCRGCAAGTGCTGTGTGTAGTGTGTGTGCACACGTGTGCTGGGGGAGTCCCAGGTATGGACAGGACAGGCCCATTGCAGTCAGGAGCAGGAGGAAGATGAGCCATGTCCCTTGGGAATCCATGAAGTGGATCTCAGCATCACAGCAGGGAGACAGTACCTCACTTGTGTGATTTCTAATGTGACCTCTAGACCTCTATCTAGATCCAGATTTTACAGTCTRGCAGTCCTGCAGGTTCCAGCTGATTTTTTTTAGCTTATTTGTTTTCAGTTTTAGATAAGGGCCAGCAATTAACTTTCAAAGACATTGAACTAGTTCATACAAAAGAAAAAGAAAAAAAAAAGAAATTCTAGGTATGGATTTTCAGGTGGAAATAAGACTTCAATGCTTGCATCGTTGTAGAGTCTGATGATCTGATGGAAAAATACAGCCTGGTGGAGACTTGTTATCCTTAAAGAATATGAGTTATATGGTTTCCACTGAGAAGCAGAAGCCTTTGGAATATTTAGTTTTGGAAATTCACCTGAATAATTCCAGATTTGTAGTAAGCTAAAGCTGTCCTAAGACAAATGTGAAGGAATCCCTTAGGTCAGGTGTATCCCATCCTCTTCCATTTCCCCATCTCAATTCAGAATTCCAAGCATCTCACTTTCATTTTTATCCTGTAATTTACTTCCTCTTTTGGAAAAACTGCCTGAGGCCGATCATCTCCAGGCTACAAGCATCTCCTGCCGTTGGCTTTCATGACTCTCCTGTGGGCCTGCAGAGGCGGAACCTTGTTTTCCTGGGAGCCTCATCTCCTCTAATACAAATAAAACGCTTGCTGGTAATATTTTCTCCACCACAGAGAAACAGCAAATTTAGCACCCCCGTGAGACTTTTGGACCATATTGGAGAGTGCTTCGGAGAGGGTGGAACGTCTGCAGCGTTGCTGAAGGAATGTGAAGCATCCGGGCAGGGGAGAGGCAAGCGGGGCGCCCTGAGGAGGTGGAGGAAGCGCGGCCGGGGCACCTGCTTGTGCTCAGGAGCGGCCTCGCACGTGGCCTCATCCGCTAAGCGCCCCTGGATCCACCTCAGGATAGCGGCTGCGCGTGCTCCGAGCACTCGCGCTCCACTCCTGTTGGTTGTGGAACAGGGATGCGATCCCTGGCCGGGCAGGGACACATGGGCCTCTCAGACCTGCCTTCACTCAAACGCTGTAGAGCACATGCAAATTCAGTAGTTATTTCCTTACTTTAAAGATATACACATGCATTACCTTCTGGCTATCTTTAGCAATTCGCCTGATGAAAAACCAAGATGCAAGAAGATATTAAGTGGTTCAGTAGTTAATGCTTTTTCCAGGGCTCCTTAACTGTGTGATTGTTCTTACCGTAGTATTTTGCACTCTGGTGGAATACCCAAGTATGAAATTAATAAAGATCATATTTTATTACATCCAAAATAAATTGTTATATTTAAATGACCTTCCTAGAAACTGGCGATATAAAACCTGTAACATTAGAAGGTGTTTATTTCAGAAAAAATAATTGCAACATTTGCTTGAAGTATCCTGAATGTTTGGCAGAATTTCATACTTATGCTAAGGAGATGTAAACCAGAAGCTGATAATTTAGCATCTACTATAAAAGGGTCTGGTTTAAAGTAGAAAGAAATATTCTTCAACTATTTTTTAGCTAAAAGCTAAACTCAAATATTCTTCCTCCAAGTATTATATGAGTAATTCTGGAGCAATGCATCACTGACCTTGAGCTAACATTATTTTCTGAATTTGCAGGAACGAAATCCCTCTGTGCTAGCCCTTAGCATTAGCACAGGCATCTGAAATAATGAAAATAGACTKCCACATTTCGTTGTTTCCATAGGTTTTTGGCAAAATTGCTGTTATTTACTGGGAGAAACCGACAGTGTGCTTTTCCTAAAATGCTTGTGGTTTTGTGATTAATTTGGAGGATGTGATTTTCCTTTACATYGTCAGAGTAAGAAGTGCAGCGTCCTTGGTCTTGTGATGGGAAGGCTGATGGTTAGATAGCATTGGGTCAACTTGAGAAGCCTTATTGGCTTTCCATAGATTTCCTCAGCCACAGTTGCCTTGCTGGAAATTCCTGAAGGCTCCCTGTTAAGACACAGATTTCATGGAGAAGCAAGCGGAGCTCTTCCCTGTGTCTGTTGCCACAGTGTGTGGTTTGGTGGCAYTTTGAAGGCTTTGCAAGTCCCTGGCTTCTTTCTCTATGTCAGCTAAGAAAAAGTCATGTTTGGACCTGTTCCCCTGCCTGGCTGTGTTTCCTTGTAGGTTCCTGGTGTGGGAGCCTGTGTTAATTCCCCTGGGAAAGGCTCATGGCTCAGCAGGGCCCAAAGCGAGAGGCTCTGGGGGCAGGACAGGCTGGCGGCCGGGCCTGGGTGGCCACAGGTGCCCATGGGGACTTTTCTGTGAGCCTGGGGTGCGTAGCCCTTCTGGGCACTGTGCCTGCCTGGTCCCGAGAGCGCTGCTTGTGGCAGTGCAAACCACTCCAGGCTGTTGATTTGACTGTTAACTCAGCTTGTTGGGGCAAATCATCGATTTCCTACCTTGGGGAATGGAAAATAACACAKGGAAAATAATAACTTTCATCCTTGTAAAATGTACAGCAGTAAGTGTGTGTTTTAGGTATACGTTTGAAGAGGCCTTTTAGGCAGCCAAAAGCCATTTTGTATTGACCTGTCCGACTCAGGGCTGKTTTGGTTTATGGTAAGTTTTAATTTGGGGCCCTTACTGGAAGGAATGATCTTATACGGTAAGCTAGATGCAGATAGTGTTGTAATATATATTTCATAGCAAATATATATTTGCTCTTAACTGGTCTGTAATTGGTTCAGGGTTCGTGTTAAGTAGATGATTTATTTCCTGTAAGTACTGCCACTTATTAAGGCTGTGACCTGCAGCAGGAAATGAGGTGTGGGCAACATGTGGCTGAACAGCTGCAGGGCTTGGTAAAGGGAAGTTCAACTTGGGGAATCTGCTTAGATTCCTTAAATCAGGTCAGTGATTGGGAAAAAAAGCTGGGACAGCAAAGTATAAATATGCTCCTAATACACTACTGAAATTTGAGTGTGTTTATTTTCTTTAAAGCAGATAATTTTCCAATAAAGAGTAAGATTTACAAGTCTACACATAGTTCTTAATAGTGGCATAGTATAGCAAACAGACTCGGTGTACTGTACTTAATAAAATAACATGGTTATTTTTAATAGAAAAAATGTGGAACCTGTTAAGTATTTTTGAGACACATTGGACAGTTTTCAGYCTTGTTGTGTGATATGCAAATTCCCTGGTGCAATGTTCTAAAACATTTCTTAAATTTTCCTAGGGGAAGAGACTGTGATCGCTGTTCCGCATGGGAGTCGCAGTGTGAGAATTACGCTGAAAGGACCWGCACACCTTGGTATGAGTGACCTATTTCATGTATTTACTACTGGGCAGAAGATAAAAACAAAACTCTGTATGTGACCCATCCTAACTTTGAGAATTTGAGTAAGGTCATTATCTTCCTTCCTCTTCCCATCTTTAATATTCACCCTGGAGATACTCTTACAGAACATTGGAAGTCTACTTAATAAAAAGAGAATATATAAATAACTGTGATGTCTTATACCAAAATTCCTGGGTTTAGGTAAGTTAAGAAATCTAAAATAAGGTGCGCTCCTACATGCAAACTGTCCTACCAAAATTACTGTTGTTACATGTGGGTCTTGGATCAAAAGCACTTGGTATAACCCAGCAGTAGGTTTCTGTGGAAGACCAATGTGGCTTTGGGAAGCAAGCAGTGGGAGTCAGTTCCCTCTGGATCTTATTCAAGGTCTGTGATGCTGAAAGCCTGAGTGGGGACACCTGTGAGCTTGGTCCTGCCAGGTGTTAGCCCTGATTCAGCCAAGCACTTAAGTGCGTGCTCACCACTGAGTATGTAAATAGTTTAATTGAAAGCAAGCCCTAGACCTGGCAGCCAGAAAGCAATGCAGTCAGCTTGAGCAACAGTACAGATGATTTAGGGTGAGCTAAACAAAACAAGTAAAATATTTCCCATCTAATACCTTATATTGCCATAAATTCATGTACATTTCATATGATCTGTGAATAATAGCTTGCTATTTTGTCAGTCATTTGTTTCCTAATATTTTCTATGAGGCAGATGGTAGTATTTTTTATTTCTTTACCATAGGCCTGCTTTAGATATAGAATTTATCGATTCAATGTCAAGGAAGACTGAGGTGCCAAACAATGAAATAAGTTGTCATTTAACGTTATTTAATTTTAAAAATATTTAATAGGAAAGCTAGAGGCCTCAGTCTGAATCATAAATAAAATGAATGAAAGATGTTATTTAATTTCAAAGAAAATATTGAATGAGCGTTGCATTTTAGAGCAGCTTCAGAATGACTGGTAGCTCCTAGATATGACATTGATGAAATTAATTTGCAAAGCAGAACTTACATGAATATTATTTATATCAAGATAAAACGATTGCAAGAGATGCATAAAGGAGTGATCCTGACTAGTTCAGGTCAGAACTCTTGTTTTCCTCCCCCATTTAGGTCTTTTTTAATTGCTTCTGCAGAAGGAAGTTGTTATTTTAGCTTCATATGAGAAAAAGTACTCAATTTGGTGGCTCCTGGGGGATTTCTGGAAAGCTCCTGAGGAATGCAGCAGCTCTGGCTAAGTACAGAGTGCTCCTGGCTTCCTACCCAGGGTGGCTCCGCGGAGGAAGAAGCTGTGGCTTGGCGTTACCTTTGCTAGCTAGGTCTTCAGCAGCAAGAGAATTGTGAAACGTCCCTTTAACCCCAGCACATCTGTTTCTAAATCTGTGAGGATTTAGATGTTTGTTACCTAAACTTTTTTGGATGACAAAGGTTAAGAACAAGTGAGAACTGTTGGGGCGGGGGGAAAAATTTAAAAAATCCTTCCCTCTCCTTCTTCCTGCCYCTCAAAATTGCATTGCATCATAGTCAGATCTGCAAGAATTCTCCTGGATGTGCTTTGGGACAATTTGCTTGTCCTGCTTTCTGCCTTTTTATGTGTTTTTGGCTGTTGTACTTGTCACTTATGCTCAGTGCCAAGTGATCTTTGACCTGCAGCTTCACTGGTTTCAGTGGGAGTGCGCCACTACAACGAAGGGCCACCTTTCAAAAGCCATTACGGGCTCCATTTGTCACAGTCACTCTCCCTGATTCATAGGAAAGTGGATCTAACAGGTAGGGGAGGCACTACTTACTGGTGAATTTTGTGCTGCCTCCTGTTGCCAAAACATGAATGCTCTTGGTGTGCTGCTACTTCAGCAGCAGTAGCAAATGCCCAAAGAGCACCACAGAGCATCTGGCTCTTTTCCCCTCATCGTGTGCTGTTTTTTTTTTTTAATGCTTCATCCTGGGCTTTATGATGTGCTCTTGTTCCAGGGGAGCACAGCTGCTGGACTCATCAAAAAATGAAAATCGGTTGGAGATGTAGCACATAACAGAGCTGCAACAAATAAATGCTCTGAACATTTTTTGATGGTTAACAGCTTAATGTTTTAGGAAATTCTTCATTTCTTTGTAGCTCTAAAGAACTGGGCTTTTTGCGTGTGTATGGATATGTGAAGACAGGCAACAGATACATCAAGATCGTAGGTGTTCCATAAGTGTTTTTTGCACRTACATTGCTTGTTCACTTTTGTGTGCTTGAGTTTAGCAAATAGTTCAATGGAAAATAGCAAACACTTGGTACCAAATTGGCTATGAATAAAATATTTCACTGCTTTGATTTTGCTTTTGATCTGGGCTAAATTACAGCTTTTCTAGCAGTTGTTTTAAGAGCATTAGAATCAAAAGCGGGCCTGAAATGTGCCTTGAAAATAATCCTTCAGGAGAAGAAACAGGAAAACCAGAAGCTAATATTTTTACAAGTGGCTAATGCTAGATAACTGAGTTCATGAACTTAGGGAGGTTAGACTTCACTAAAAAGAAATGAAAATCTTTTTCCCTTTTTGTCATTCTTTTCCCCTTGCAGTGGTATGCATTACACAGAAAGTAGTTATACATCTACACACTGTTTTTTTTTTGTTTGTTTTGTTTTTTGACAATTACTAAGAAGAAAACAGTGTTGTTTCCTTCTTAAAAAGGAGAGTTCTATGTTCTCTTATGGGCCCCCATCCTGTGCTGTCTACAAATAAACCACACAAAATTCTGGAGTACCAGTATATGTGTCATCTTGCATGGGGAGCAGGAGYCCTTTTACTGGGATCTCCATCTATACATCCTGACCTAGGTGGTGAGGCATTGATAGAAGGTTCCCCATGCAACAYTGTCCTGCTCCTCCCTGCCGCTGACAGGATGGGAAGCTTTTGCAAAGGGTCTTCAGACTCCAGCTGGGCAAGGAAATTCTGTGGAGAAAGCAGATTTTCCATCACAACAGAGAAAATGACRGAAAGTACTAGCTTTAGGTCTTTGGCACCAGAGTTTACCTAGCTAGGCACAAAACCAGGTGAGTTCCCATTCCCACCTTTGGAGAATTCCCTGTCCCTATGACTGCACACAATTGGAGTTGTAAAGACTCCTCTCTTTATTTTTTTTTTTAACTTATGATCCGGAAACTTAATTCTGCAGGAGGAATACTTTTTGGTGTATTCTTTTCTAAACCTTTCCCACCAGCCAATTGGTGAAACCTTTGCTCCCAGTTACTGCACTGAAATCAGTCACATTTTTCTTTGGGGATCTGCTACCTAGTAAGAATAAGCAGTTCGCAGTCTAACTCTCTACATGTGCTGAGCTCTCCATGTTCTAGTATTGACTGAGACAAATACATACTTTTGCAAATAGACATCTACTGGAACTTATTGGAAGGTTCYTTGCAGATACTTCCAAATGGTTAGATATTAGTCTGAAAAATAACAAATTACCTGCACATTAATAAAGTTATACTGCAGTGTTACACATGCTGGATGCTTGGCTCTGCTCTGATTTGGATGTCTGTGCTGACAAGCCCTGGATAAGACTCATCAGGAATATATGGCCTTCGAGGTTAACTGTGGGGCTGCAGAGAAGCTCTCCGTGTGTCTGTGACACTGCTGGGAAAATGTGAGCAGTTGTTCTAGGCTTTGCTGACACCCCCTCCAGAGATACAGGCTGCGTCTGCTTCGCTAGACGTTGCGAATAAGTAAATTCTTTGGATGCAGATCTAGTTTAGATCTAACATAAACACATGTCATCTCTCAGTGAGATGTTATACTCTTGGTTCCTGGACAATATTATTTGTTTCTGCTTATAAAAAATATATCTTTTTATTAAGAAAAGTAGCGTATAAACTATAAAATGAGGCGGGTTAGGTCACTAAATTAACGTTTAACATCTGTTTGCAACAGCATTTCTCTACTAGCAGTGATTTGCATTACTTGCCGCTAAGTCCTGAGTATCCTTTTGACTTCATGTGGACTTGGAGGTACTTGAGATGTTACCTGCTTCAGTTCTTATTCAAGCAATAAAATGACAGAGTAGTGGGCACCATGCACTGGTACTTACCATTAACCAAYGTGAATCTGGGGTCAAGACCTCCAGCAGCTTAATCCGATTGTTGTGTAATGCAATAGAGAAAAAAGAATCTATGAAGATGAYAAACAAAAATACAGAGTGATCATTTAAGTATTTGTTGCTTTTTCTGTAATTTGTTTAGATATATTTGTTCCTCATGTTCCTAATTGTATCTGTTTGGTCCTAATGGAAATGTTTTGGTAATTGGGGCACTTTGTTTCCCAGATGTTTTTTTTATTATGTCTGTTTCTTTGACGAAATGTATATGACTTAGTGTTAGATTCGTAGCCAATGACCAAGGTAAAATTGTTTTCTAGAAATGTAYCTTTTAAATTTCTTCTTAGCCTTGTAGGAGGTTGTTATTGTATTCAGGAGAATAGTGGGGTCTAATATTTAGAAACCTGGGTTAAAGCTGTGAGTACATTTTTAAGTATTTTTTCAAGGAAATGTTTTCTTTGGGAGTGGCATGACTCTTTTCATTGGACATGCTCCGGAATGGATTTGTATTTTAGAAGATCTTAATGAAGAAAATGCTAATGATGCTCCTGGGCTGTAGCAGTAGGAGTATGTTTTCAGTGTGGGTAAAAAGAGATACACTTAACTTGAATTATATATTCTTACTTAGCTAACTCAAATACCAAAAAAAAAAAAAAAAAAAAAAAAAATCAGATAGTTGGAGAAAAGAGAATATTTCTAGTGCAGTGACATCACAAATTTCCTTTTAGTTAGACTTGAGCTCATATGAGATCCCAGGTTTCAAAACCCAAGGTGCTATGGCTATTCTGCTGTTCTAACCAGTTATGACAGCTAATCTTGATGAAAGATAGACTGTATCTTACAATTGTGACATTTTTCTATAAATGACAGCCATTTTAATGACATTATTTAGGCTGTAGGTAGGTCTCCAGCTTTCAGCCTCTGCCACACAAAGCTAACTTATTTCTTTTTCTTGCTTACTAAGGACAATTCTCAGTGCGGTTGTGGGAGGCTTGCTTCTCCAGGATAAGATGCCCTGAAAGCAGTCACAGTTGCACAGTCACAGTAACTCCTTACCTGACTTTAATGCAGGCAGAACAGTAACTAAAACCTTTGTTGTAAAGCGCTATATGGGGATTTACTGCGATGAGYGACAGCACTTTCATTGCTAGATGGCCCTCAAAATCCCTTTCCTGCAAAATTGCCAGGTTTTTACCTTAGCCTTTTAAAAACATAGTTCCCGATACTCTATTTAGAAATGGCATTTAGCATAGAATTAGTTTCCTTGCTCCTGCAGAGTTGGTAAGGGACTACTGCTGGATTTAATTTCAGTAATAGGATTAATAAATACCTGATCCTGTTTTGGTGGGGTAAATGGCAAAGCCSTGCACCTCTTCCATGTAACGAGAGTAGGTGCTATTTCATGAGATAAGCTAAGTTCTAGAATTTAGCAGCATTTCTGAAGTGTTTAACAAGCTATTTCTAACTCACAGTCACAATGAGACTTACCTTAGAAAGTATCTTTTCTTTTTTCAGCCTTGCCTTACACTATTTTTACATAAATTCATTATTCATGAAATTATAAGTAAAATTGTGCTGGCCCAAGTCATGTTACAGGCGATTTATGTACAACAGTCTTTGCATAGCAAAGTCAGCATACCTCTTTCATGACTCAAGATCCTCTTACATTCTCCAGACTTTCTTGAGAGGAATTTGAAAAATGTCTATGAACCATTGGAAACACCTTTTTTGTGTGTGCGTGTGTTTGTGTATGGGCTCATGAGAAGCTAGGTTGAATTCTCCAAACCCATTTCTTTTTGGGATGTATTCAGAATTTTAATCCAGATTTGGGAGAGGTGCTGAATTCACTGTACTATCTGAACTGTAATTATTCTTCCTGAAAAGTCAAGGAATTTTATGTGCTYGTCAGCAATGTGCTGTTCCTAAGAATTACTGTGGATTTAGTTTTATCATGTAAGACATTTGACTCCCGAAGTGTATGTGGAATTTCAAATCATTTCAAAGTAAGAYTTACATGTTCAGTATCTCAGACCATTTTTTAAAATTCTTTTTCAAATAAGTCTTGCATAGAGGAAAGTTTGTCCTTTCCTGTGACTAGCTGTTGTTGTGTTCTGTAAGCTGGGATAAAGAGAAAATAAAGCAATTYGAGGACATGTATAAGGACATAAAAATAGACTGAAGGATCATAGTATGATCAAAACGACGGGAGCTGGATAAAATCCTGCTGAACAGTATCAGAATGGATAGTCAGACTGGGTCAGACCTAGTTTCTCTGTATCTGGAAGATTAGCTAAGCCATATGTTATATCCATACCATGTAACTCAAATAACTGTAAGTTGCTGATAGAGCAATATCAGTAAAAATCACTTTAAAAATGTTTTTTCAGCTTAATTATAGCAACCTATAGTCCATACCTTTCTTATTTCTACTGCTCTGGCAGCCTGTAACCTGAGCAGTGCTTTTCAGGTCATGCGTCTTGCTGTGTGTGTGCAATGCAGAGGACAGAAATCTGACCTTCCTTGTGATCATTTTTCTTCACRTTTAGCTGCTATAGCTCAGTCAGTTTGCTGAAAGTGACTCCGTCCTAAAATGCTAATTCTGTTGTCTGACAGATGTAATCTACTAGTTTATTCTGTTTTCAAGGAATGCAGAATGGCAGAAAAAAGGTTTCATCTTCAACTCTTCCAAGAAAATGGAATCCCATAAGCAATGTTGCAGTTTCAGACCTGGCCTTTTTTTTTTTTTTTTTTTTTTTTTTTATGGGAAGGGAAATGCCCAAAACTAGATTAATGACATTTGCAGCAGGTAAAGTGATAAAGGTATCTAGAAGTGGGAAAACTGGTGAGTTTGGACTTCTTTAGAGACCACTGAAACTATCAGGCTTGAAAGACATGGGAGTCTGGATTATTTGTATATGTTTTGATTCTATCCGTTATCTATTTTGCCTTGCTGAATCCGTTGCTTGATAATAGATTATGTGTAGCATATGTTCTGGGGAGGGAAAAAAAGATGTCTAAGAGGTGATTCTGCTATGCAAGAATAGTGTGACCAGGCAACCGCCTGTGCTGACATGTCTTGCAATTGTATGTAAACYTGTAATCTATAGTAGTACTTACTCTGTGTTTTATTTAATGTGTTTAAATTGCTGCTTCCCATAGCACAATGTTTATGACTTTACTTTSTAACTTCCTTGAAAAGAAAGATATCCTGTTTAAGTTTACAAATTGTGTGTTTTCTCCCTAGTTATAGAATCAAAGACATTACAAGGAGACAAGGGAGAGCACAGTTTCAATGCTCCTGGAACATTTCTCATAGAGAATACAACTGTTGATTTTCAGAAGAGTCCAGACAGGGAAATCATAAAGATCCAGGGACCTCTTGGAGCAGATTTCATTATCAAGGTGGGATGTGCACATGTGTAAGTCTACTAAGATACTGGAAGTATCAGCAGTAGTGTAGGCAGCTGTCTGTCAACATGTAAAATCCTTTAGACGGCAAATAAATAATCCTAAATCCAGAGGTGATTTATATTAGTTTATAATTTATGTTCCTAATCAAATTAAATAAAAGGAGGTTAACACAGTGGCAAGTGCTGCAGAATTTCTATTGATCAAAAATGGCTGAGACTTTCATTTTTTAGTATTACTGAAAGAATAACAACGTGGCCCTCTATGTTGGACAGATATTAATCCAACTGAAGACTGCCACCTACTGAACCACACCATCACATCCAGCAGCACCCTCTCATCTGCTGTAGACATGGCTAATCCAACTACTGACCACGTCTAGTCCTTTGAATTACTCTAATTCCCAGACCACATACCAATGACTTGCATCATATGTGCACATATTTTTGTATATAAATGACCCTCGAGTTGATTGTGTCAAAGGAGGATAATAATAGTTCTCCATTAAAACTGACAAGTGTTTCAGTGTTGTTTTTATTTTTCATGTTGTAGAAATAGACATTCAGCATTTTGCACATCTAAAAGTGCATGAGCAGTAGACCTACCTGAATGTGAATCAGTCTACATTTAAATCTGCAGCAAATATTGAAAATTTGGCTGATGATGAGGTAAAGCAGAAGCTGGCAGTTAGGATCTTAACCAAGGGCAGATGGTCAGAGAGGGAGGGGTATATTAATGTCTTAAATATCTTGGGGGGAAAAAGAAATGTTTGACTACTTGAAACTTATATTTAGAGGTCTTAGGCTTGTTGTCATGTTAATCTCTCCACTGTTACTACCTATGAATTATGCTATGAAATATCATGGACACTAGAGTACAGTATACACATATGTTGTAATGGAAATTTCTTTAGACCAGGTACTCTGGCACAAAGGACAGTGTGGTTCAGTTCTTCTTCTATCAACCCATCAGTCATCAGTGGAGACAGACCGAGTTCTTCCCCTGCACCGTGACGTGTGGAGGGGGTGAGTCCCAGTCCTCCAGGAGTGCTTACAGCTGAATATCAAAAATGGCTGGTTACAAAAGAAATGGTATAAGATTTGTGGTTCTTTGCAAAAGTTCTTTGCTTAAATTAGTTTTTCTTTTCCTCTTTATTATTGTTTCTTTGCTACATTGAATTTATGGGACAGCTACCACAAACACCTATGGTTGGCTGACCCTAGACACTCAGTCCCGGTGTAGCCAGCCTGCTGCAGCTTGTACTTTTGGCTTAAATGCCCCAGTTTTTCCAATGGTTAGATAAAGAGCAGCTCAGCTACTGCTCGTCCAGCCCAGCCCAGTGTTGGTCATTTCTGGGCCTGTAAAAAGCATGGCTTCATGCTGGGTGGAGATTTTGATATTGTACAAAGCAATTTCAGCTCTGCCAGCGTTACCTCGATCACCTGAAAATCACAGTGGGAGATTGGATAATAATACTGGTGTAGTGATTTTCCTGGAGAATKCAAAGACACGTGGTTTAATTAGATACTTGGGGCAGGAGTAGCAGGAGTTAGGGATGTTTAAAGCATAAGAAATCTGAGGATCTTTTGACAGACCATCTGTTTTGGCACTTGTACTTCAATTTAATCTGAAATGCAGGTAATGTACATGTATAATCTGCAGTCACACAAGAAACTACCTTATCAGATAGTTGGCCCCCTGAAGCGTGATTCTTATTAGAAATGTGAGTGGCAATATATATTCTCTCATCCTCACACTGAGTTTAAGAGTTTTTCCCTAAACTGCCTCCTCTGGGAAGAAGTGTAGAGCATCACAGTTGTTATTGTGACAATCACATGTAAACACTGAGTGACTGAGCCACTCAGGTAAGTGTGTCCCATTTTCACTCTAATCCAGCCTTATTCAGACACATACTAAGGTTTGAAAATTTTGGTTACATGTCAATGTCTTTGGGACTAGCCAGTGTTTTGAATGCCCTACTTATATCTGCATATCCATGATATAAAACTACTATCTTTATCACCAGAGCTTAACACTCAGGGAATCCTGAGAGAGAGGCCAGTAACTGAGAGAAGCACACAAACTAAGCTACTTGTGATAGTGTCAAGAATGGGAAGTTGTATGGCAGCTACCTCGTTTTAACCCGTTATCTTAAAGAGCAAACACTCTCTGGAATGTTTGGCCTCTTCCACTGCCCCTAAAAGAAAAAATTGCCAATAGCAGAGACTTGGAATCAGTGCAGCACCGTGTCTCATAGGCACGGTCCCCTGCGGGTGCTTGTGTGATCTCCATGGATGGGAGTGATATGGCAGGGATGTCACAGAAAACAGTCAAGCTCAAATGAGCAAAAAAGTTAAAATTTAGCTTGTTTGCAAGTAGCATATCTTAAAGGAGTCCCTTCAGTACTCCCGAGAGTGGGRTCATGCACTGACACTGCTTAGTTCTTCTTTAAGATTAGCACCCTCATGCAAGATGACACTTTCAATCAGCCAAGGGGCACATAAGTGTAACCCTGATATATGACGCTGAAGCATTTTCAGTAGACACTGGCTCTTATGCTGTTAGTTTATTGACTCCATTTGGATTTTCATTCTTGTGGTTTCAACCTTTTTTTTTTCCTTCACATACCGGAACATCCTTCTCCTCTCCTTAGTTTAAGTCCAAGTCAGCTCTTCTCAATGAGTCTTTTTTTTCTTAGCCAAAAATCAAGCTAGTGGTTTGTAAAACTCAGATCCTTTCAGTGGTTTTTGAAACTCAGATCCCTCCTCTTAACCAGCCTTTCCACAAAGTTTCTTTTTTTTTTTTTTTTTTTTTTTTTTTTGCATCAAGTAGTTACTTCAGATTTTCTTCTGTTGGCTCTTCAACCAAAAATGTTCTTGAAAGTATTTCTTTATTTTCTACAGTTCAACTTAGAAATTTTTTTGGATCTGATCCTCAATTTTTTTTGGCTTTCTGTTTTGGTTTTCTATTTTAGCATGCACAAGCATGTAATCTAGCTCTCACTAATACCCATGATGGAGAGTGCTTGGAGGTCGGGAAGGATTCTGCACTGGGGATCATGCAACACAACCAGGACTTTCTAGGGTCCCCTCCATGACAAGCAAGCTGCTATACTGCATATATGTGTGCATCATATAGAAACATGTATGCTTTTACTTGTCTCCTTAGAGCATTTTCAGATATCGGAGTCTCATCTAGTGTTAGCACATCTTAACAGTAATTAATACTTTTTTGCCTTATGTGGTCCTGTATGGTTGTGTACAACATTTAAAAGAAAAAGTAACACTAGAAAATGCCTGGACAGATAGAATATAATTTGAGAAAACTGTTGCATTTATTCCTCTGTTACCAGCATTTCACCTGGTTTCTTCTTCAGGTTATCAGCTTAATTCTGCTGAATGTGTGGATATTCGACTGAAGCGAGTTGTTCCTGATCACTACTGTCATTACTACCCAGAAAACAAGAAGCCAAAGCCCAAGCTAAAAGAATGCAATATGGATCCCTGCCCTTCTAGGTTTGTATGACAAGTATCTGGTATTTACAGTTTCTAAGGAACACACAATCATAGTTATTTAATTTTGTTTCTTTTCATCGTTAGAGTTGCTTATTCTTGGTTGATTATGGCATGAATTAAAGTCTGACATCTGGCACCATTGCTAGTGGATTTGTATAATCTTCTTAATGACGTAGAACAGAAGAAGACTTTTGTTTTACACGGTTATGTTGCAAATATTGTAGTRTCTTTGTTTAGGGAATAATTCTACTTTTGGTCTTCTGCTGAACCATCTAGCACTGGTACCTGGATTTAAGTGGTTGTTTGAGGAGGACAGACCGTTTGCCTGCTTTTGGATTTATTGATGCTGCCATTCAGGATTTCTCATTACAGACAAGCAGCAGCTCCTTTTCTCTCTCGGCATACAGTTTTTGCACATGGTATATCCTGGTTTATTCATCTGCCTACCATAAAAATCTCCTTTATTCACTCTGTGGATTTGTCACTTTAATTATTAAGGTTTAGGAGGGGTTTTGTTTTTAAGAGATTTTTTTTTTATGTAACAAGATGAAAAAAAATCCAAGTAAATATACTTGTGGTACAGATATCCCAGAATATTATTGCCAAATTACAAAGACTACGGTATACATAAATTGTATTGAATTGCACTATGGTATTTCAAACTAACTTTTGGATTGTCTGGTGAGGTTTCCTGGCTGTGCTCAAGTATCTTAAAATAACATCACAGTATCAAGTCCCAGAACCTCACATTAATATGCCAGCTGGCTGAGCTAGACTTATAGGCAAAAAGAAAAGGAAACCCTCTCAATGGATTTCATTTCCTATAGCTAAACTGTCCATTTCCTTTCATTCCTGTTGAACATAATCGTTGATAGTGACCTCTAACAGTTATAGATGTGCAGACTTTCAAGTCTTTTTTTCCTGGAGAGTTCATCACTATACGGAGCACTAAGAATTCAGTTAGTCTTCATAGCAGTAGGTGCCAAATCTTTCAGAGCTGGAATGGGAAAATTAAGTAAAGGTATAATTAACTTTTTCCTTGCATTTTCRGCCTATACAGTCAGGAAAAAAAGAGAAAATATTCCTAATATAATACCATATTTCCTAGCCTATGAACTAAAGCTATACATTCCATGCAGTTGGAGAAAACAGCACTAGAAGGGTCCTAAACGCCATCCAGGATATATTTAGAATTAATCCTCTGCATTTATTTAATTGCCATTTATCTTCCACAGATATATATATTTTACAGATATATGTGTGTAACTGCTTTTTGTTAATAATGTTACATAGACCTAAAGGACGACAGATTATAAAGTTCTTTGCTAAAGGGTTGTTCATTTCCTGTTTTTAGTGGAATTAAGTAGGGAAATTGTATGGTGAATGTATCTCTATTCCTTCAGAAAAAGTTGGAAGTATGAGTCATGGTTTTCCACAGCAGTATCTTGTAATTGCTTGCTTAAATACTTTTACATGTTCATGCTTAATCTGCTGTACATCTTGGATATGAGAAATAACAGTGAAATATTTATTTTGTTGACAGTGATGGATTTAAAGAAATCATGCCCTATGATCACTTCCAGCCACTTCCTCGGTATGTATCATCAGAGTAGCATGTGTCAGTGTTAATACAATTTCCACTGCAAATAGAGCATTTGAGTACAAAAGTCATGGAATATAATCTTCTGATTTCTGCTATTCAAGAGAGCAGATTTCTAAAACCATCCTGTAAATGCTTTTAATTCTTGTGATTCATTTTATTGTGCTTGCAATGCTTAGCTTAAGAAGACGCTAATATACTCTTCTTGAAAATACAGATATGAAAAACTTCAGAAGAATTATCCTCCTAAGCTTTCTGCTATACTGTTGAAGAACCTTTTAACATCTCCTTTAAAATGCATGTATTAAAAGACTTATTATTTAAAGACTTTTAGTTGGAAAATRTATCCAGTGAATATATTTATACAAAAAGAACGCCCTGTGTTGCAACCCTATGTTACTGAGCTCTCTAGAAATTCTTATTCCCTTAAAGGATCATCTCCTCCTTSTCATTATTTACACCCACAATCTGTTTGTTGACACAAAAGTTAACTCAGCCCTGTAAAGAGTATGAGTTCTCTGAATATGTATTGCCTACAGCTAAGTCATCAGAGCACAAATTCACATATTTTTTTTTTAACCTGTGTCAATCACAGCAATGTAAACCTTTCCTGGAAGATTTAAATATTTTGTAAAGGATGTTAGGACTTTAAAAACATTGAGCTAAATCTACTGTTAATGTCAAAAATTCTAGTTGATGGAGACAGATGAATATTTATCCCAGCTGAAGATCTGTAGTATTATATTGTGAATAATGTATATATTTTTCTAAAGAAGAAAATATATGGGGTAATAAGAATGAAATCAGGCTTGCATGGTTCAGTAAAGCTACTGATAACAGCTGATGTATATGGTCAGAGTCATCTGTGTAACAATTTATGCTTCTTGTGGGTCTGCTGCCCTGTGATATACTTTGGCTTTCATACATGGATTGAGACTTTTTCCTTCTGTGGCCTTATGCTGTAATGTTTCATAGTTATTCTGTTTCTCTCTTTGGTTTCTTCTGCCAATTCTACTGTCAGTTTTTTTGTGCTTTGTGCTTCAGATCTTCTGGAACTCAGCACAATTTATTTACATCAGTATTTCATCTTCTGAACTGCTCAGAGCTTGGAGAGCAGTTAGAAGAGAAATTTAATCTCCCTCCTGTGCTTTACTGTGCTCAGCATGTTTGCATGACATTGTGGTGAGATAGATTATGTCTGTGATAAAACTGTGGGCAGGTTCTCTTATTTCAAACGTTAAGAGCTGCAGACAAAGGTCCACCTCATTTCGACACCTCAGTGTGCGCTGCTGGAAGGTACCAAAGTCTTCCTGGTCTGCAAGAGGGCTGAGAAGGGCTCAGTGTTGATGCTGCCACGTAGAAAGGGAGGAAAACAGGGCAAGCTGAGCTCTTTCAGTGGCGGGACACTTGAAGATCACAACAGGGCTGCAAAAGCACCTATTCCAACTGGAATTCCTGAGAGAAGACAGCAGCTGGAACAGTCAGTTCGTATCTGAGTCATGAGGTGATCGTGGTCCACCCAGGATGCACGTCTTGCTTCAGTGTTGTAATTTTCTCTGTGCTGTCACCTTTAAAGTAACTTGAACGCATGAGTCTGCGTCAGTTCTGCCAAGGCCGTTTTTTCCTTTTCCTACCTGTTACTTGCTGCTGAGGCCGTTTCCTGCTTTTCTTTGAGGTTTTTCTCACCTGTTCACTTGCTAACCCGGGGCCGCTCTTGCAAAAAGCGGGCAGAAAACCTCAGTTCTGGCGATAGGCTCGAGCCAGAGCTGTTCAGGCTCCCTCGCCTTGGTCCCAGTGACGCGTCGCGACGCAAGCGCCATGCGCAGGGCGGCTCCGCAGGCCCGGGGCGCTCGCCACCGCTCTGCCCTTCGCCCGAGGAAGTTGTGGGGAAGTCRTGGTGCGCACCACAAGATCATGAAAGAGTTCTCCTGCGGCTGGAGTTGTCAGTGCCCCACTGAAATATTTTTACAGATGGAGAATTCTTTTGAAATAAATAGAAAAATTTCCCAGGATGAAAATTTTCTTTTWAAGCTTTTGGAATACCTCCATTTATTTCAGACTTGTTGGACTGTTCAGAATCCCTGGACAGCTGTGGGCTCTGGAAAGTATCTCCTTGACTGCTTGCCCAAGACCCCCCTTTCCCCAGTAGCCATAGACCTCACTCCATCTTGAAAATGCTTATGGGAGTACGGGATCTGGAGTATGTTTGAAACTGATGAGATAAAGAAAAACAACCATAAAACTTTATGCTATAAACACTTGCAAGGCTAGTATTACATACAGCACACTGAAACCTATATATAAATCCATAAGCTGCTAATTCATTGAAAAGCTAATTGCTCTTTAGTTCCTGGTTTTTCTTTTAGAAAATGAGTTAGCAGTGGCCATTCCCTCAAAGAAAAGAGTGGCTCTGGTGCTCCAAGTGTGTTTTTCACTGGTGACAGGATATCAGYGTGTAGTCAGCTAGCTATATACTGCCTGGTTTTGAGTAGATACCCAACAATTAACATTCCAGGGCTTGCTGTGTTTCAAGCACTTTCTGTCCTCTGCTGAGCTTAAACATGATTAATATGTTTTTGTAGGCTGTTTAATGAATTGCTGAAAACAGGAAGTSTTCTTGACTTACCTACTAGATCGTAGAAAGTGGGTAGTAATTACTTAATTTTATCTTTGATTTATAGGTGTCTGCTTCATTTGATCAGAGATTATGGCTTCCTTTATAATATTTAGGTTACTCTTGATGAACTTGTTTTGATGATATATTGCAGGGCTGAGTCCACCGTTCATAGCTGAAAGTTTCTGTGTGAGTGCGTGTGATCTTTTTGGAGCCACAGCAGTAGTAATCCATATAAATTTTAAGCCAACATGGACCCTGATAAGCCATGTGATGTGTTGCAGGACTGAGCTATTTCCCAGGGATTGGGTTGAATTAGAATGGGTGGTGGAGGGCAGGAAAAGGTGTGTGGGACAATGCAAAAGCTAGAGACCATTGCTATGATAGATACTTGTAATCTGCGTATATGGCAGGAGAGCAGCATTATTGAGGTCATTCTGTAGTAGCTGATTATAGTTCTTTGTTGAAAAGTGGTTGCTTAATTATACATTTATGGATGATGAAGAAGTAAATGAAAGTTTGTGATATCACCACCTGTTCTTGGCTAACACTCACATGGTAGGGAGTAACAGTTTCCCTCCTCACTGTGGTTAGCTGGGTGGATGTTATCCTGGGTGGATGTTCATGCTGAAGACGTTCTCTTCCAGCAGGTTTATCRTGCCTCTGTTGGAGGTTTCTGCTCCACAGCTCTGCTTTTGGACAGGAGCATGAGAATTTTCCTTAATGGGTGCATCTCCCAGCTTCAGGAGAAGTAAAACAGGTCACGCCAAGCACCTCACGCTGAAATGAGTATCAGCTGCTTTTTGCTTCAAGGCAGGCTGGGAATTGTGAATATGAACTTCCTGAATGGCATGCAGTGAGGCTAGGAAACTCTTACAGAACTGGAGTGATGACCAGCTAAGAGTGGTACCTGTCACAGTGGGACATCTTCACAATCCCTGYAGTTGGAGACAGTTTGAGCTGGCATGGCTAATTTTGCCAAAAGCAGGTGTTAGAGTTCTTATAAAACTTCTTTCATTGGTGGATATTGTTAATGGCAATCTGCGTTCTGTGGACAGTGGTGAGCAACTATGTATAAGAACATCCTCAGCACAGCCAGGTCTGTCSTGTCTTTGGACCTTGTATAATCTCAAGCACATATTGTTCCTAGTTTCTTATCATGACAATAAGAGTAGAAGTAACCAYGTAAATCAACTCTACAAAATATGCTTTTTAGATGATTTAGACTATTTGCAAGTGAAATCATACCAGTAGTCRAATTCAGTATATTTAACTTAGAGTTTTTAAGACATTTGTATAAGAATTAGGTTTTCCATTATTTCAGGAAACTTGCTTGAATGTGTAGTTATACTGTCTTCTCATTTTGTGGGTGAATTCAAGCCTGGAATAATACAACACAGTTCTGTAATTCCATTTATTTATATTCAGTCTGTGGCAATAATCCAGCAACAAAATATCGATTGGTTTTAATGACACCAAGGTTGGATTCAATATTTTGCACTTTTAATAGAGGTTAGTGGAATTAAAAGAAAAAAAAAAAAAGCCATATTTTTAATAAACAGGAATTCTTTTTCCAGATGGGAACATAACCCTTGGACTGCATGTTCAGTTTCCTGTGGAGGTGGTATTCAGAGGAGGAGCTTTGTGTGTGTAGAGGAGACCATACATGGCGAGATACTGCAAGTGGAAGAATGGAAATGCATGTATGCCCCTAAGCCTAAAGTCATCCAAACCTGTAACCTCTTTGACTGTCCTAAATGGGTGGCTATGGAATGGTCTCAAGTAAGTTGAAAAGTAATTTTGATTTTTATTCTTTGTTTGTTTGTTTTTCTTGCTTCCCTAAAGGGAGCCTTGTGTTACCATGTGCAGGGCTGTAAGAAAAAATAAGCACAATTCGTAGACCTTGTTAACATTTTGTCTTAATTTGGCCTGAAAAGAAAAAATAAAAAAATAAAAACTTAGTGATTTGTGCAGGGAAGAGTGCATATAGAGTTATGTATGCCTGTTGAATTGCTGTTTTACAGAGAGTAAAAATTAGAACCAGAGGTCAGGTCCCTTTGCAATCAGGCTGTTTGTCTTCCATTTCTTGATAAATGTAATCTTTCACTTCATATAATAGCTAAAGGCATGACTGTCTAGGGGCTGACATATTCGCAAGGGTGATTTTCCAGCATTCTTCTTACCTTTCATTACAGTAACAAGAATAGAGAGCCAATTTATCTTGGCTGCGGTTATCTGATCTAGTCAGATAGCTCAACACTTCTATAATTCCTTAGTTCATCCAAATGAGATCACTGACGTGCAGTGAAGGAACTGCTCTTATGGCACGTCTGACCCAGCTTAAACTGAAAATGACCAAAAGCTGTGAGTGAGCATATTTTCAGTAGATAGCCACCTTGGTTTGAGACTGGAGCCAATCAGATAAGTTTTACTGAACTCGCAAAATCACTTTATTTCCCCAAATTTAGAMATTTTTTCCAGCACCATTTTTTTTTCTATTCAGCTAGCAATGCAGAGTTACATTCAATTCATGTTTATCTGATACCTGATAGAGCAATTAAAATTTGACTTGGGGGCTTGCGCTAAAGCCTGCCTAAGTCAGTGGAAAGACTTTAGTGAACATAAATCATCGATGCTTCTAACTTGCTATTTAGAAATATTTGTAAATATAATATAAAGGGGACAGAGATGGTTGTGTTGTCTCCCGTAGTGCACGGTGACCTGTGGCCGAGGTTTACGTTACCGTGTGGTGCTGTGTATTGACCACCGAGGGCAGCACGTCGGTGGCTGCAACCCACAACTGAAACTGCACATAAAAGAAGAGTGCATTGTGCCAGTACCATGTTACAAGCCAAGAGGTAACTGGAATTTAGTCTGGGTGTGTTATTGCTTTACGTTTTTGTTAACAGAATTAAAAGTCCCTGGTAACCTTTTTCAGAAGTGTCAGAAGCTGGAATTTACTACAGTGTATTCCAGTCTTGGCAAAAATGAGCGTTTTAATTATTGGTGTTAGGGAAAGTGTCCTGCTGATAGTCCTAGCTTMTAGCATGGCTATAATGCCATGCGGTGAACATGCTAACCAAACCTATACGACTTAGTGAAACTAGGAAAACCAGAAGTAGTGAGCTCAGGCTAGGGAGGGCTATATTTTAGCTATATAATTTCCACATTATTGCATTCAATAATGTGGAAATGGGGACAATAATATGTATGTTGTCACCTGGCATCATGTCCACTTTTGCATCTCACTAAATGTGTCAAGATTCTCACTGGACTCTATCAATTCATTAAGCTATTGCCTAACTAGGCTCCCTGTCTTTTCTCCACTTCTACATGATTAAAAGATCTGTAATATTTAATGACATAAATTGACAAACGTTCTTCAAAAGTATTAGTAAAATGTGAATGTTTAGATGGAAAGGCGAAAGAATAAAAGAAAGGCAGATGAAGTAGAAAAGGAGTATGTCCTGTTCCATTCTTGTACCTTGTTCATTTCCGTGCCAAGAAAATTTGGGTTGGTTCTACTTTCTTTCACTTTTTGTTTGAAAGGTTGTATTTCAGACATTCTCAACTCTCCATAGGATGTACACAGAAAAAATGAAAAGTATCTCTAGACAAGTTCATGTTTTTTGAGATGTTTTGGGGTTTTAGTGAGTTCAGACTTTAGAGAGTTCTTCAAATACAGAACTATTCAGGGTTAAATGCTATGCTGTTCTTTAAACCATGCAGTAGACATTTTAAGGGCCTTCTGGGCTTTTACTTAGGCTTGGAGGCATAGATGCTCAGCTGGCTTATGGTACCCCAAGAAAGGTCATGATCCAAATAGGGGGTGTAGAGACAGATAAAAGAAGCCTGGAGCTTACCCTGGGATATTAGACTGCAGACTGCAGAAGACAATGCAGTCTAATACAGACTGACTGCATTTGGGGGAAGATGTGAGAGAGCTGAAAGATTAAATGGRAATGGTAACTGGATTGCTGGTACCCTCACAAAAAAAGTAGTGTTAGGATTGAACTGCAGCATCATGAGGAGATTTCCTGAGAAATGTTTTACTGTCAAGTGCAAGTTTACTCACAAGCAATAGGTCAAAAAGTGTGTCAAGAGTTCAATGCTAATCTGAATAATGCAAATATCTATGTATTTCTTTGAAGGAATTACTTAGGCTTTTTTTTTTCCCCCCTCTTACTAGAAAAAAGTCCTGTGGAAGCAAAATTGCCATGGTTTAAACAGGCACAAGAGATGGAAGAGACCAGAACAGTCTCTGAAGAGCCCACGTAAGTCTGTTGTCTTTTACAGTGAAGAAACATTGCCAGCATATTTTGCAGATCATCTGGAAGGAGTGCTGCTATGCAGTTTGCTTTGACATTTGGCCCTCCTTGGAGATGAGTTTTGTTGTGAGCTGTTCCTAATTTTACATCTCAACAACTTTGCTTTTGGGGCTCCTGTTCTGGAAGACATAGAAGTCCTCTATTAATAGTGTCCTTACATCATTCAAGTAGTGCAAAAGGATCTTATTTACCCTAATTAACCCTTAATTAATACATGTGGAAGCATTTCAGCTGAAGTAAATTAAACAGTTTTATCCCAGTCATTTCCTTTACCTCAAGAATACCTCAAGTTATCCTCTTAAAAATAAAAAAGTATTTAGGAGGGCTACCAGGCTTAGTGCATAAAGAAAGTGAGAAAAACTCGCTGATTGCTGAATTTAGCTTAATCTGCAGGGATAGGTTGGGATATTTTCCATGTGTATCTGATTTTAATGTTGTGAGTCACCTTAAAAGCTGATGGTGTGAGCCTTACAACACTTCAGTCCTGGATGTGAAAGCATAACATATATTTGACTGAACTTGCTCCCATCTCTTACATGCTAGGGCATCTGCACAGGTGTTTGTGCCTCTTCTGTACACTTCATGCACTTAAGTCTGTACTAWACCCAAAATATAGGACAATTTTCTAGAAAGTAGTAGCTTTCTGTAAGGATTTTGTAATGGTTTTTGACCTGTACTCTGTTGTGCTTAGCCAGGATCTGCGCTCATTTGTAGCAATGTCAATTTGAAATAGTTTAGATGAGCTTAGTGAAGTCACTTGCGGATTTATACAGCCCAGAGTGCMGAGTATACCCCATTAGTTCTTATTTTATTTCCTCCAGCTAGCTATTCCTGATTTTGGCACATACCTACCAACAGGTGTGATCATGCGTAATAAAATCTCTACACCTGCACTGACTCACAGGAGAACCCACTTGCCAAGCAGGTGTTTCTTGCATGGTTAATGGTGTCTGTTCTTTAAACTTTTCACTGCTTAAACATCTAAAGTCAAGTGTCAATCTACTGCGAGTGCTTATTTCACTCCAAATTGGAGTCCCTGAATTCAGGCAGGGTGTAGTAGCAAAGAAGTAAAAATATATAAAAATAAAGTATGATTATCAAAGGCAGTGATGCAATCAAACACTCCTGTTGAATGTCGGCATATCAGAATGAGGCTGCATGAGATCATCCCTAAAGAGGATTCAGCACAAAGCTATAAAGAAAATCTTTGGCATTACAAAATCAAGCACAGAGGTATGTGATACACTGCGGAGACTATGAGCTAGTGTAATAGCTCATAGAATCTGGTAGAATAAGCAAAGAAAGACTGACAGCGACACAGCGGGCTGACTGACTGTAATAGAATTGAGCGACTGGCTTGATAATGGCCTCACTGCTATTTTTTGCTCACAAAAGGCACAGTTATTTGTGCCTTCCTTGAAATGACCAGTGTCTTCCCACTGTAACCTCAGGGTTAATGCAGCCATGTGCATTTCTTCTCCGTGCAGAGTGTTCTTTTTCCACCTCAACTCTGCAGTTTCATGGATTTCTTCTTAAAGACTTGGATATTCTTACTGTTAATTTGGAGACCTAGACCTTCCTCATCTTTCATTCATGATCCTAACTCTGTCCTGAGAATCTTTCCTTCAGACCTCTCAGAGCTACCTTCATCCAACTCTAAAGGGTTTCTCCAGCTGCTTCTTGCTGGTGACTCTTCTCTGCCATCCTCCTCCTTACTCTGCTGCTGGGGCTGTCCTGCTTTCCTAGTCTGGGTGCTCTCTGCTCTTAGGACCAAATGTAAACACTCCAGCCAGATTCCCTATTAATTTGTTTCTGCTGCTGCTGTGTCCTGGCACCACCTGATCTTATTCTTCTGAGGTAGCTGGCAGGTAAGAAGAAATCAAAATTTATAAGGTAAGATTACCTTGATGAGAATAATGAATAAGGAAGACTGATACCTGGCTTTTGTCTTAAGTCAGCCCTATGTATGTCTCACCATCCTATAGTAGGTGGCTTAAAGGAGTCCCAGTGAGACTGGTTATTTGCCAGCAYGTTTTCCAGCAGAGCTGGACAACTCTGCTTTCCTTCCTTTTCTCAGGCTGCCTGCTGGTCACATGCAGAGTGCTTTGCAAGCAGAGCAGTTTCTCACATGATGCTTTAAATCTCATGACCATATCTGGACCTTTTTTTGCCAGTAGCAGTAAGATTTTGAGGTCAGAGTTTAGGATATAAAGAATATAAACTGTAACAATAGACTGTTACTTCTCCCAAAATAAACTGTAACAACATCTCCCTCCACTTTGGATATGTTTAACTTTGTTTCTTGTAATTTGCATGATGCAGAGTGTTAGYTGTACGTGGCACAAGTGGTAAGTCATAGCTAGGGCTATGTAGCTCATAGTTGGGACATTATGATATCCTAGGTGGAATACCATCATTTTTAGTTATTTTCTTGTCAGCCAAACCAAAACCACAATATGGAGTCTCAGTTTCTAGTCCRTCGTTTTATTACAACTATCTTTCTGTGCTTTGGGGTGATGCTTTAGTTGACAATAAATAAAAGAACAAATGCAGCTGCATTTTAGAACCCACAAATGGTGAATATGCCAAACTAGCCTGTGGAAGATAAATACTTCTGCTGCTGTGGTCTACCACGGCTGGTGTCCTGAATTTATATAGAGGGTGAACGTTCAAAAGACTTTTTTTTGTCTTTTTATTATTAGCAAAATAAAAAATGACTGCCCTTAAAGTGAGGCCAAGAAAAATGTAGGTCTGACCTTTTCAGTTTTTAGTTGTGGAATGTGATGACAGTTGATACCAATCATTATTTTAAACGTTCCTCCCTTGAGCCTTCTTAGTTACAGTGGGATTCGCAGAGAAGCTTCAGCAAAATTTTGCATCTTCTTTTTTAATCACAAGCTAAAGAAATCGACACCTCYTTGACTTTCTGTGTCATGGTTTAGAACAAAATCAAAACGTTTTCAAAAGCATACATTTTCAGCAACCTGAGCTTAAAAATAATCAGCAGCTAAAAGTGAAACACRGTATCACAGAGGTGCCTGCTCGTTGCTGAGTCACTTTTCCAGCAACTTTCTCACTGTGCAGTTGGTGGGAGAGAATTAAACATTTTTCCCTGCTTCGACTCTGGACTCTGGTCGTGCAGCCCAGCACGTTGTGCCCGGGGCGGGTAAGGAGCAGGGCAGGCGGGAGCGGCGGGCAGCGATGAGCAGGGAGCCTGAGCCGCCCTTTCCAGGCTTCTGCAAAATTCTATCCAGGCTCCTTGGAGCTGCAGGGTGGGACCACAAGTATCACAGGAGCAGCCCTTTTTTTTTCAGGATTGAGGCATTTCCTGCCTTCACTGAAAGCAAGGACTGTGAGGAGGAAAACAAAATAGTAAGAGACACCGTGTTTTCCAAGTCGTTAGAGAGCTGGAAGAGGCTGCGCTGCCCTGTGTTTTCAGCCCGGATTTGATTAGGTTGGGCTGGGCTGCTCTGGCCTGGTTTAGATCACTGCTGTGTTGTCCAGGTCACCCCACACTGGCCAAGTGAATGCACTTCCCTTATGGATAGACTGAGCACCCCGTGGGGGGAGAGGGTGACTGCTGGGATTGCACGGTCTGTGTCATTTATACCTGTACAACTAATTTTAGTAGTATTTGATCTCTGTGTTGCACTGCTAGGACCGACTTGTTTAAAAAAAAAAAAAAGGCAAGTCCCATCCAGAGACATTGTTAAAACTCTGCTTCAAAAAAGTATTGAATCCAAAATATTGCTGTGGGTGTGGTGAATGTCACAAATTAAAAATAAATCATTTCTGAGGTTGAAGAGTAATTTACTTTAATGATTTCTGTTACAAGCTTTGGTAGTGCATATGTTAAATTAAAAATTATTTTTCCAAACTTGAAATTTAGATAAACCAACTTCCAAGCTCTAGAGCTCTGACACTGTTTAGCCAGTTCCATGCTCTCATTTTGTATTATCAGCTTCCATGGGCCTCTATTAAATGTACTTGAAGTGTGGCATTGAAAAGATCTTCCCCTGAAAAGTTCTGTAATTTAGGATTTTGATGGTTAGGTGACCACATGACTTGTTAGCAAATGGCAAGGTAGAATTAAAAAAAAAAAAAAAAAAATTTTATGCTTGCACTTCACTATAAAATCCCAGACACTAATATTCAACAGGAAAACCTCAATTACAATATAACCTTGCTATAAGTCAAAGAAAAAATGCTTAGAATTTTCTAAGTTTCTTTATAAATCAACTGGTTGCTGAATGAAAGAATTGCTGTGGTTCAAACTTTCCTTTCAAAGAGTTATACAGGGTTTCAAAGGAACGCATCATACATTATTTTTGGAATGCTTTAATGCATTCAACCAGCAGTATACAGAAATAATACTAATTTCTGGTATGTTGCTGTCATGCCTCTACAACAAAAAGGTTATTTCCTTTCAGACTGTAAAGTGGTAGGTGTGATTTGAACACTGAGCAACTCTTAGCTATAGACGTCCATAAGTTTTGTTTTTCAAACTAGGTTCATGACTACAAATAGATTTATACCTTTTTTCTCTAGAAATGGATCCATCTTGGAGAGAGAAATCAATATTTTCATGCTTGCTACAATGGACTTGATCCAATAAAGCACTTGAGTACAAGTTTAASTCTGAGCATGTTGTATTCCTGCTGACTTCAAAGGGCCTGCTAAAATTCATAAAAAGTTAGGCATGTGCTTAATTGTTCCATTGGATCAGGACCATTCTGACATGGTGACCCTCCGTGGTTTGCATCACTGTCTTTGGAAAGATTGTGCAATCTGATGGATCAGGGTTAAGCTGATTTTTAAGTCTGAGGTAAGAGACTTCCCTTGKAGCGGCTTTCCCACAGATGTTCAGTTGGAATTTACTATCAAAAACATCTGGACATTGACCCATCTGCCATGTCCTTGGACTGAATTGGCCCTTAGRTGGCATCAGTATGGCTTTTATGCGGCTTTCCTAGCTGTAGGACACAGCCATCCACCATTCTGGCAATAAAAATCCATCTGGCCACGTACTTYGGAGACTGTCAGGCCTGTGGAAGGAGGAATGCTCTTCGTTTCTCTTGGTTTCAGGAGGCTTTGGGGTTGCTGAGCCCCCCACTGAGCTCTGTCAGCACCAGGATCCGTGTGACTAAAAGTTTGAAGCTCTGTTGAGGACTTGGAAGCGACAAACTTTGACATCTTCACTTTTAAAAGAGATATAAAGATCATTTCATCAAGAGCTCTTTGAGGAGTAGTCAGTGACCTTGTGGCTTTTATTTGAGGTGTGAAGAGTAACTATTTTCTCTGCCACAATATGTGTTGGATGCTTGTCCCAAGGGTAGCAGGGGTGAAAATCTTTGGATCGTGATTTGGGTTTTTCCTTCTAGAAACATTTTTTACATTGATCATACAAATTCTCATATTTCTTGGGTCTGGTTTTTGATTATCAGCTTCATTTGAACATATAATAAAAAGAAGCCTCTGCAACCTTTTGATGAAAAAGTCCTGAAAAGCTCTAGATATGATTTCATATAAATTGCTCCCTGAAGCCACCCAAGATGACTTTGTTAATGAAGTTCAGCTACTTGACCTTAATGTCATTGTTACTAGATACTAATGTGACCGTTGAAGTAAGATAATATTATAGACTTAAAAAGCCCTTTTCCTCAGTGAGTTTTTTTTTTATCAGGAGCATAAAGACTTTTTAAAATGATGACAAAACTTGCTCATGCCGACACAAACATATGGAATTAAATGCAGCTGTCTCCCCTGCCCTGTGGTTATTTGCAGGTTTATTCCTGAGCCCTGGTCTCCGTGCAGTGCCACGTGTGGCGATGGCATCCAGGTGCGGGATGTGAAGTGCCGAATTCTTCTCGCTTTTACTCAGACGGAGGTGGAGCTGCCGGAGGAGGAATGTGAAGATGTGAAGCCACCAACAGAACGAGGGTGTCACCAGGCTCCTTGTGACAGTGATCCTATCCCCTACACGGCAGAGACTTCCCATGCTGAAGATGGCAGTTTGATTTATGACTGGGAATACATTGGCTTTACTCCATGCTCAGCTACATGTCTTGGAGGTTATATATATATATATTTATTTATTTTAATCATGAGTTACAGAATTTGGCATTGGTCAATATTATTGGATCTTATGATACTGTTTCCCCGAATTAGCTGCATTGTTACGTAGGAAAAAATGCAGCCTCAATTTTAAACTTTTTTCTAAAATATTGCTAGAGTATTTCAGTCTGGTACAGTTTCTTGAAATCCTGCGTTCAAAAACTGAACTTTATTTGGTTAAATTAGTTTTTAAAAGTTGATGTGGCAATTAGCTTCTGTCTTGGTGCTGTAGGCATAATTTTGGTGCTAATGAATGTTGCAAAGTATTAGCTTGGCTGATGGGCATTGTTAATGGTCTCTCTTTCCATAGGAACTAGAAGTGTATTGTTTCAAGCTAAAATTCTCATATTCTCTTCTCCCTTATCTTCCAAAAACACTTCAGTTTTCTGCCATATAGTAGGGAAACAAAGTTGTAATTAGGGTGGCTTGCTTTCAGTCTGACTGGCGTGAAGATCAAACAGGAGTTTGTTTAGGGTTTGCTACAGTACATCACTCCATAGGAACTYCGTGCCATACATCTGTCTGCAAGTAGTTAGGCACATTCCTCCTTGGATGTAATCGAATCTCGCTGTCGCCCTAAGTACATGTTACTAGACAAGGTTTCCAGTGTTGCTACTTGGTGCTGTACTTAGGGACTGAACGCAGAAGTGAGTTATGAAGTGTTAAGTGGAAGCAGTGGAATTGTGAACACACCTAWATATGGCAGGAATGATGACATCAATGGGAAGTGAAGACAGTTGTACCCACAGAAGAAATATAAAATGTAGAAAAGGGGAGAGCAGCAACAGTTGGAACAGTCTAGGGCTCATAGAAAGTGGCTTCCTCTGTGGTGTTCACCACTTCAAAGCTTGAAGAAGGAAGTTGGGAGGGAAGCCCCAAAACACTGTCAGCAGGCTGGTAAGTGACTGGTAAGAGCCTCCTTTGCCATTTAATACTGCTCTTTCCTGATGGGATTAATCCGTAGGAACAGTAGCACGTYTGATCCCAAAAGTGGTGGATCCCGTTCCCCCCACTACCTTCAGTGGGCGTCAGGGATGCCAAGGTGGAAGAGGCTGTAGCTCAAAGTAAATGGATATGTAAAAATGTTGACTTGGCAGCTGTGACAACTACTTGGATAGATTGTTTCTATTTTTGCATTTTAGTGAGTTTTTTTAAGAAATAAGGAATTTATTCTAAAGCAGAAACAAGGCTTTTATTACCTCTACATTTTTAGTTGCTGTTTTTCATATCTCAGCTGATTTTTTTTGTAATATGCGATCACTTCATTGCCATCTCAAGTCCACATTATTATTGCTTTTAGCCAATATCTTTTTTTTCAGAGGGGTTCTAAATATCTTTTTTTTTTTTTTTTTTTAATTTGGAGGAAATGAGCAGAATTCTGGGCTAAAATAGTCTCTTTGTCTTTGCCTGCCCCTTACATAGATGAGTGCTTACATTGCCTATGTCTTCATGTGTGCTTGTCCATGCAAGACTTCACATAAAAAAATTGTGCTTGCAAACTAAAGGTAACTTAAGGAGGCTGTTCTGAAGAGAACTTCATTTGCCATCATAAAGGAACCTTAAAATGACTAAAGAGCAAAATCTTAAATCTGCCTTGATTTTGTTCTTAAGAAAGCTGAGTGGCAATTCAGTTGTTAACTTTTAACCCGTTCCTGACTTTCTGAGTTTACTTGATCCAGCATCTAAGTGCTTAAGAAAATCCTGTCTTTTTGGAGTTGGGATAGAAATGAGCCCTTTAAAGAAGTTGCAAGTGAAATGGCTTTTTGTGTTCTTGAGGCTTCAGTGCTATCAGCAGCCTCGTGTCTAGATGCTCTGCCACGGGCTGCCCCGGGAAACACGGGCAGTTGTGGGGACACTTTATCACATAACAGCTCAGCAGTCCCTGCGCTGTCCTGCTAGGTAGGTAGCAGTGATTTCTTTCTTCTGTCAGTTCCGAGCTTCTTACTGCCTTGGCAGACGCTTTCAAACAGACCCAAGTTACCTGCCGATAAATAGTTTTAAGGGAACCAGACATCTTTTCTGTTTCCAGCTTACTGCAGTGCACTAATGATCTCACTGTGTCTACTATTTTTCCATTGTGTAGTTCAAAGGGTCTGATCCCTTTCTGCTAAGTTTTATGTCCAAATCTCATTTCAATTAGATGAACTCTTAGTTACAAGAAATAAAGGTTGTCTGAGTTTGGAATATCCCAGTGTAATGTAAATTATATTAGCTACTTTGTCTCTAGTATGAATGTATCTAGCTGTGGCTATTAAAATAAATTCCTGTGGATTTCTGATTCCTTGGAACTTCTCTCCCAGTTTCTTAGCACTTGCCTGTCCCTAAATGAGGGAAAAGCCAGCGCCGGCGAAGCCTTTATGGCACTGCTTGAGCAAGGACTAAATCTCCATTTCGCTGCTTTCCACCACTTCTTTAAATCCACATGCAGACTAGACATCTAATTTGCACCCTCCCCTGGCCCCTCTCTTGAGCAGGGGTAAAAATGTGGATGCTAACGTCTTTTCTGAGCTCAGGGAATTAGTGAGATGGAACTGGCCGAGCTCGGGCTCCAGCAGCAGCACAGTCTGTTCACGAGGGCCTGGTGGCCTCATGACAAGGAGCCTGTGGGCCTCTTGGGTGCTTTGAGCACCCACTCTGGGTGCTGTGAGGACTACAGGGCTGTGCTCTGCCTGCAGTCATGCTCTGTTGCTCTTTCCAGGAGTGCAAATTAAAGCTCCCTGGATGGATTTATCATGAGACAGGCATCATGGTGAAGATCCGTAGGAAGCCATTACCACCCAGAAGGTCAGAGCGCTGTGTTTTGTCTTCAGTACCTGAGGAAATCCCAAGCTGAAAATGAGCCAGCCCTGTGCCCTGGCAGCAAAGACAACTAGCAGTATCCAAGTAAAAATTGCTTGGAGAGCTCAGGCTTTGCCTTGTTTTTTTCCCAGGGGAAAAAATATATATATATTTATAATGTATTTTAAATATATATATAATGTATATATGTATTTATAATGTATATRAATTATATATATATATCTATAATGTGTCTATATATAGATGCATATAATGTATATACATATTTTTTTCCAGTCCGAAAAACTGATCTTCATGAACAAGTCCTCAACATTAGCATAATGTTGACATATGTTGTTAGCATAATGGATTAACGCTGAGAAGTAATAGTGATTATTAAAAGAAAGAGTATGATTGCTGAAAAGATTTTTTTTTCAATCTGTAATACTTCTTTAGTGTTGTCAGTCAGTGAGTGAAGGCTGTTTTTACAAGCTAAATGTTCTCCATTTAAAAATAATGGAGATGTCTCTTCTAAAAATACCTTTAACTGTAAGGACAAATTCTTGTGATTCCATGTAATTCTTGCTATTTCTATTCCAAAAGCTTCAAAAAATTATGATTCATCTTCCAAGTCATTATATTGGCTTAATAAGATTAAAAGATGAGTATGTATCTTGTTCTCTTTTTTCTCTTTTTATAGTTGTCCTGTAGAAACTCTTAAGAGTGCAGTGAAATTATATTTTCAGGCTTTTGTCTGGACCATGATGGCTAAAAGTTTACTCTCTCATTTATAAGAAACCAGAGATTCATTAGAGCATCACAGGATGCCAGCCACGTTTTAAGAGTTTTTAAGAAGAACCGTGAGTATTGAGAGACTCACAAACAGAGCTGAGAGCGTTTGCAGTAGCGTTGTAGCTAATTTGGTAACAGGACATTTCTGTAAGTAGTTTCACTAACTACAGAGGCTGTTTACTCTTTTACAAGAGGACCATAAAATAACATTGCCAGTCCCAATAGATTTACAGGGAGACTCAAGCGCTTGGAGTTTCTCCTGGGTTATTTTGAGTTGATAATGTATATTTTTAAGTAAGCCTCAAGCTGAGACTGTTTCATGGAAGAAATGGGGGTCCTTCCTCTTCCAGGTACAAAGCTGGCTGAAGGGATCCACCTTCTTGCCATTTGCACAGCAATCTTCATCCTCCATTTCATTTTAACTCTAAAAAAGGCAGGATGAAAATATCTGGATTTTCTCAAACATTGTGATCTTTTAACACAGCTTCGTGCACTGTATATTTCATTGCACAAAAAAAACACTTGTAAAAGAATGTAAATGTATGTGGTTTGAATGCTGGGTTAAAATAGAAATATTCTATTTCACTGAATAGTAGGATAATTACTACAATAGTGCATCAGATTACTGTAAAAATACTTAATGTTCCCTACTGCATACATAATGTTTTAGTTAAATTATCTACTATGTTTATATTAGAAGCCAAGAAAGTTATACATATAAAACTTTGCTTGTTTGAATAATAGATTTTTCCATTTTCCAATCTATATAGAATAAAAAAAATTATTGTGATGGAAGTTCCCAACCAAGCTAAAATTGTAGTTGGGGGTGAGAAATCTGATTTAATTTTTCAAACATTTTCACACCAGAGTTCAAACGAGTGCTGCATCACTCTAAGCAAGGTTGCTTATGAAGTAGAGTTCCCCAACTGAAAACAAGGAACAGGAAGGAACAGGGTGGCATTTTTAACATCTCTACAGTATCTGTTTTGTACTTGCAGCATTTTTTCTTTCTTTAAATAAGGTATGTGTGGGAAGGAATYGCTCCTGATTGTGCATATTACCGTTTTCCAGTGGTAACACAATCTAAGCCAGGTCAAGACTGCAATGGTTTAATGAGCTTTAAGAGCCGTAACGTGCCTTTTGTATGTCTGCTCACCAATTTATTTTTTCTGCACTGAGATATAAAGTTCCCATGGGATTGTTGCTGCTTTAGAAGGCCTGAAAGAAGTCTCATTTCATTTTCCTCCCTTGGATAGGACGTTTAGCAGATTATTGCTTATCACGACGCGTTCCAGAGCTGCATCGCGTTAGACTCTGACGTTCCCCATGAATGCAGTAAAGGCAGGAGGATGGAAGGGGTGTAGCGTGAGCTGTGGAGATTGCAGGGCTGCGTGAAGTGCGCTGGGCTGCTTGTCTGCTCACGTCACCCAGAGCCCCTGCTCCACCACAGCCTCCACACCTTGTTCTGTCCCGTGAGCCGTCAGCCTGGAGGTCCCTGTGGAAGGGCCTGGGAGGCTGCTCCTGCTAAATGTTTGTAAGGAGAGTGGATGAAGGGTTTGATTCCTCTTGAGGGAGTGAAATACAGAGTTCTAGAAAACATGATTGTGTAGTTAGTTTGTCTTGATTGGATATTTTCATGTTTGGATGACAGCCTCGTGGTGTTTGCTGATGAAGGCTTCTTCACAGTCCTGCTAGTGAAATATATTTCACTAATACTTGCTTTCCCTATGCTTTCCAATACTTTGACATAACAGCAACGAATAGGTGGTCAGTCATATCCAAAATCAAGTCCTCTATTCCATAAAAGTTCATTGCTTTGTAGATGTAGTCAAAACATTTATATAACAAGGTCTTTCTGAACTGAAAATGAGTCCCAGAAGGGATCAAGAGTTRTCCTGGAGAGCCTGAAAGGAACTGGAATCTACATTATTGCACAAATCACTGCTGTTATATATCTGCTTGCTGTGCTAAAGCGTCTGAAATAGTAAGATTAGGTCAAGTGTCACAAGGAAGGAGTGGGATCTTGGCTGGCTAAAGATGCTGGCCTGCAGCAGAGCTGGTTATGGATAGAATAGTTTTGCTTTATGAAAAGAATAACTCTGTTCATGTTTAATATTGTAATGGACTGAGATAGATGGAGAAGTGGTAGAATCRGGGCTTGACTTTGAATCACTTGGTGCTGTCCAGGCTGTCGTGTGAGCGAGAATTGTGAATGACACATTCAAAGCAAGAGCAGTGGTTGGAAACCCTGGGGGAGAGGGAAAATGCCCTGCAGTGGCTTGTTGCTATTGCTGCAAGTAGAAATTCTCTGTGCCTGGAAGTCACAAAACACAAACCATTAATTTGCAGATGAAATTTTCAGTGCAGGTTATTTCGCCGAGCCCGCTGAAATCCGAAAGGCTAATAAGGAATAGTGCCAAGGGCCACAGACAGATTAGAGCAGAAGCAGTGGGGATGTTCAGAGGATATTTTGCAAGCTATAGTTTGCAAGTTTTATGTAATATTTATTACATTTTTGCAGATCTTTAGCTCCTTAGAGTCCAGTCCAGCGAGAAGGAAATATTTATACCCTCATTTTGGCATTAAAAGCATTAGCTGGCTTGAGAGCATTACAGAACCAGGRGGATCTAGTATCTGATGGTGGAGGGAGAAAGAGATGACAGCTCTTGGAAGCCGAATTTCTATAGTTTGTCAGCTTAGAGGTACTGTGTCAAACAAAGCTTTCTAGGTATCACAGGATGTTAACTGTAATCCACAAGTATCTTCTGAGCTTCAAACATACAAGTTATCTCCAATGTTCTTTTCTGCCTTGAGAGGTTGGTGTTAAGCCTGCAATCTAATGCAATGTTTAGAGTTTTATTTTTTTTYCCCCAATGTTTTGTGAAATCTCTTCCATCTTCAGTACCTAATGAACGTCTTCCTCTTGAATTCAGGAACACAAGAAGCCATTGCCATGTGCCTACACRTGGAGACCAAACAAGCTGTCAACGAGACCCTGTGCGACGGTTCCAAGAGGCCGCCGCCGATGGCTCGTGCTTGCAACGAGAGCCCCTGCCCTCCGAGGTACCTGCGCCGGCGGAAAAGCCACGGGCAGCGTGGCTTAGATAAACCCAATCTTGCCTAGGAAAGGGTCACGTTGCAGGACTGCGGTCTTGCTTGGGGATGAAGTTTCACTGCCTCTGTCTTTACCTCGGTTGTTGGATGATGGGGGTTTTTTTCAGTCTTGTTCACTGCTTTTCTGCACTTCACATGTCACTAATAAAATAGGCAACGTTTTCCGAAATAAATCTCTTCTGTTGAGACGTTTGCTAAAAGTGGAAAAGCGACATGTGCTCTTGTGGGTGGAACGAGGAAAGTTTGCAGACTGTTTCAGAAAAAATAAGGAATATTTCCTTTGTATCCTTACAGAATGAATAATTGCCATTAAATCATACTTTAAATGAGAAATTATTTTAATTTCATGCTTTGTAAGGAGCCACATATACAGTTCTGATGGATTCTTTGTTTGCTCAGAGATAACAAGAAAAGAACAAAAGTAGTGCAAATCCAAGAAAACCTGGCTAATTTGGTCACATATATGGAATTTTGACATGTGTTGCCTTATTTACCTGCTTTTGATCTCTGGCAGCACTGATCCTTAGCATATTGTTTCCACAATGTCTGCAGAAACCTCCTCCTCCTCCAAAATGTAGTGAAGAAAAGTTAACAGGAACAGGATGTTTTATAGGAAATGTATACACGTTTTAAGAAAGTTTTGTAAATGTAAGAAAGGTCATATTTACATATATAAATGTAAATGTTAGCAGGTTGCCAAGAGGAAGCTTTTTTTTTTTTTTTATTCCTATTATTAATGAGTATTAGATGATCTCTAGAGGTCCTTTCCAACCTCAACCATTCCATGAAAATAAATTCTGGAATCAAATTTGCTTGCAAAGATTCTTAATTGCTTTGTTGTAAACAAGTTACTCATTTCTTCATTACACACAGGTTCATAGTTTTGGTTTATAATTTTGCTTTTCAGCCTAAGTTTTCAATGAACGTGCCTGCAGTTATTTTGTGCTGCCTTGTCCCTGGATGCGGATGCCGGTTCCTGCCCTGTTCCACGTTGCTAACTGTGGGCTCCCGGTTGCCTTGTTGGTGCAGGTGGCAGAGCGGYCCGTGGAGACGGTGCTCGGCTACGTGCGGCGTCGGGATTCAGACCCGAGACGTGGCCTGCCGGCAGCCCGGAGGATCTGCTCTTGCTGCTGAAGACTGCAAAGACAAGAAGCCCCACTCGTTACAGGCCTGCAACCAGATAGATTGTCCCCCTGTCTGGCACGTTGAGGAATGGCAGCAGGTATGACTGGGTTATGGAAGTAGTTTAAATGTAAGCAGGGTTCCTCTGGCCGAGAACCTAAAGTTCTGTAGCTGGAGTAACACTGAAGAGAGCTCCTAAACATTAACATTTGAGTGTTTCAACTGGTTTCATTAGATCAAATTAAGCCAGAATTAAAAATAGTACTTGGCACTACTGTGCCAATGAGTATCCTCTGGGTGAGATGCCAAGTCCTATTTAAGGTTTCAGGAGGCTGGATCTCAGTTGCTCCAGGCATCACTTCTCTTTTCATACTCCCCAAAATACTGTAACCTACTTCTGGAGGTGTCCCCTTTTTTGTTCTTGTTTTTGTGCAAGGGCAGAGTTTCCTAAATTCCCCTATGGTATGCTAAGTGATGATATATATTAACTGATGCTCAGCATAGTCAGATCTATGTATAAGATGCATATTTCTCTTAATGATTTCTCCTAATATATAGCATCTAGGTGATATGACTTCTACCTTAGCAGTTAGGTTCTCCACTCATCTGCTAAAAATGTTTGACTAAGATATTAGAATTTTCTGTGTGCTGCTTGCTTTTTAGTTGAGACTAAATGTCATTTTCTAATAATTACTGAGACTCTTACATGTTTGTGTGTAACAGTGTGGTGGACAAGGACAGATATCCATGCGAGTGCAACTGCTGTGTCCTTTTCTTCTCCTTAGTGTTCACGTACCTGTGGAAGAGGGATTCAGAGCCGCAAGGTGTACTGTAAGCAGCTGTTGACAGATGGAAGTTTTCTGAAACACCCTGATGAGATCTGCCAGGAACCTAAATTGCCCGATAGTAAACCATGTGCAAAGGTTGATTGTCCTCCTCAGCTAGTTGTGGGAGAATGGTCCAAGGTGAGCAGCCTGTAACAAGTGCAACCCAAAACCTTCCAATGCCACATGAACAGCAAAGATTTCTCCTTAGGAAAAGGATAGAATTAACAAGTTCATAGGGTACCTGAAGGTTTCACAAAGCATGTAGCAGGACTAAACTGTGCATATTCATCCAGTGCAGTTAATGAAATGGAAAGGAGTGCTTGGAAAGTTGGCTGTCCGAGAAAGCAGATCTTTTCAGGAGCTCTGTACCTTTGTCCTGCTTAGATTGCAAATGTAGCTACCTGCCTACAACCAGACTAATCACATCACCCTTCTTCAGCTGTGTTTAAATTGTTGAAGGAAATAATGTGATGCTGTTTGAAATTTACCTTCTGGCAGACGTGTTTGGCTATTAATTATTTCATAGTGGGATTTCTGAAAAGCAATTCTTCACATTATACTACAGTACTTCCTCTTTCTTTTCCATTTAATCAAAGCTTGCCACCACTTCTGTCCAAAATGATTTAGAACAAGCTATTTAGAAGTTACTATTAAAGGTCTGTGCAATACAAATAAGGAGAGTGGGTCGAAAGACGTGACACAGACTGTTTAGAACATGCTGAATTGCTTCTGTTAGAAGGCCAGGTCTCATTCCTCTCCTCTGCCCACAGTGAGACATGCAGAAATACCGTCATGTTATTTTAATTGTTCCTGAGCTGTTTGCTGGAAAAAATTAGCTGTCTTATATTCAGAGTCCCTGGAAAAGTGAAGAGGCTTTAATGGCCTCCTAAGTAGTACCAGGATTCATATGAAATAGAGCTTGTTAGTGTGTCCACACACACACACCAGTTTAAAATTAGCATGTGTGGAGCGGGATGGCAGGGTGGCTTGATTGCATCCTTCCTTTCACAGTGCTCAGTAAGCTGCGGTGTTGGAATCCAGCGCAGGAAAGCCGCCTGCCAAAACCTAACAGCAAAGGGCCAGTACRTCACACTGAATGCCTCGCTGTGTAGCGCTCCGTCTCCCTCGCTGCTTGTAAGGTCTTGTCAGATGAAGGCCTGCAACAGTAAGTATGTTACCTGGTGTAGCTTCCTACTGATTGGGGTTGAACATGTAAATTAAGAATCTATATATGAGCTGTTTATTCAACTCATCTCCCTACACTTTCACAGCTTTTCTAAGCTGGGATAGATTGAATGTTGTAATTGCTAGACCAGTAATAAGAGAGATTTTTTTTTTTCAGTTAAAATAAATTTTGTGGTCTAAAAAGGTAGATTCTGAATACTTGAATGATGCCTTCACCTTCATACTTACCTACAGTTGGTCTGTTTTTGGCTTTATCCTCTACACTCTCCCAAGTGCAAAAAATGCCTAAATTGAGTATAAATTACAAAGGACATTAAAAAAGATAAGAATCCAGCTCTGGCTTGTCTTTTTGCTTTACATTCATATTGCACTGGACATTTTGCTTAGGCTGGTGGAATTCAAAACTTGAGACCTTGTGCCAGTGATAACTTACGGTATAATTTCTATCTTTCCTTACACAAATGAGGATCCCAGTCTCATAAGCTTTGCAGGAAGTGATGACAGTATGGGAACAGACAGCCCTTGAAAAAATCCTGCCTTTAAAAAAATCCAGAGTCTATTACTCCTTTCATAAGAATCTATTCAGAAAAGATTCTCTATAGGAATAGTACAATTTGGGCACAACATAGTTATGATACTAATATCACTTGCACTCATTGCACATGCAAAACACCCAGTGAAATATTCTACTCATCTATGTTAAGTTTCTTGTGCATGGGAATGATGATACATAGAGACCATTCTAAATGCAGGCTCTAAACCTACACTCTCCATCCTTTAGAAAGGGGGAGAAAAGAAAGTTAGAAAGGAGAGTATCAGTTTGTAGGCTTGGGACCAACAGCCTTCATGAATGGCCTGTTTCTGATCTCATGGATAGACACGTTCTGACCCAATTCACAGTACGATAAAGAAATAGTTATTTTATACATTTTCAAACTTTGCCTAAAAGGTTATTCACAAAACAAAATAAAAAATAGAATAATCACTGAATCATACATAATATGAAACTTCTTTTCCTGGACTGTGTTTCAGATTAACATGCCAAAATCCTGAGGTTCAAAACTCCACTTAAATAAAGCCCTGTGGGCTTTCAGGAATGTCCTTGGCATAAGGTTTAATAAAATATTTTGAGCTGCATATCTATCTGAATTTAATTAATTGTGGATAGTAGAATGGCAGTGTAGCKGGTTTGCAAATTGCTTAGCACAGACCAATATTAAAGTAAGTGTCAGCTCCCGCCCCAGCACCAGGAGAGGAGGGCAYGGGGTGGCTCAGGGAGCACTCCTGTCCCTGAGAGGCCCAGATCCTCCATGGAGAGGAGGATCCGCTCCTGTCCTCCGTGGGCACCGCGATTGCTCCTGCAGTCACTCCATGCCTGGCATTCCCTCCATGTCCCGCAGCAGGGAGGGGAAGGCCTGAGCATGGATGTACCCACAGTGGCAGCCTGGTTTTTGCAGAAGGAGGCTCCTCTAACACGTGTCATGTGGTGCGCGTTCTGCTCAGAGTGCAGGGAACGGTTTTCTTCCTGGCATCCTTTGGGAGGTGCGTTTTGGAGCGCGCCTCCGCAGCACTCTGCTTCCGCCGCTCAGCTGAGCTGCTCYGTTCTTATCATCTCGTGGTGGTTCTGGGGCTTTTTAGATTTGAACTTCTACTCTGGGACTGATAACTGTAGTTGTTTTCCGCCTAATATTAGCCCTGTTAAGTCAGAAATGGTCCTGGCTCTGTGGGCTCTGAGAAATAGCTAATGGCAGCAGTGCGGCCCTGCGGCCGCCCGCCTGAAGCCTCGCGGCCGCCGCGGGGTCGCAGCGAGGATGCGCCACGAGCTCCCAGAGCTCCAGCACAACCTCCTCACGAGGCAAGATTTACCTTGCAGCAAAACCCTCCCACGCAGCCCATTGCCTCAGCAGCTGCAGCCCTGGGTGATACTAAGGATCTAGAAAATTCATACTTATGTGGCCTTATTTATATGACCTTATGTATTTACATGGCCTGCCATGCACTGCTCTGAACTTTGTTTCACTCCTAACCTTGTCCGCCAGTCACCAGTAAAAATATACACACCCTTTAGTGCTGAGCTGCTAATGAGAGCTAGTGGTCTGACTTGAGAGAAAAATGAAATGGATGAGACTTGTTAACGTATTTATAAGTATGTGCTGGGTTTAGTTCCATGTTGGAGTAACTAGTGTAAACAGAGCACAGCCTGAAGTATTTTAATTTGTGTGTTTAAAGTTACACTTACTGTGTCTGTAAGTTGGACTTGGAATTTGAAGATTTAATACTGGAACATTTCCCTGAAAATAAATATTTGGGGTCCAATAACTTATTAAAAACAGGGCGCTACTTTAATAATTTTAGTAAACTCGGTGCCTAAAGCAATTTATTTGTTGTACCATATAAAATGGTTGAGGGAACAGTGTATCTGGATAACGAATACTGATTTAAAAGCTGTGTAATTATGAAACCACGATATCCCCACAGGTCTGAACTCATTACCCAAAACATTGAAAATAACCATTTTGTTTTATAAGCATAAGAATGCACTCCAGGGTGTAGTTCATGGAGTGTACGCACTTATTGAATGCTTGAAGCATTTAGCTTTTCACCTATTTCTTCACAGCATATTTGAAGCATATGTATGTGAGGAGCATGCAGATTTTCAGGCATCATTGGTGCTGTCGGCGTGGTTGTCACTTTAGGTGGGCGCCTACCAGGTGGAAGAGCACGAATGGTTCTGCAGTCGCCGCAGGCTGCGGCGCTGTGGGGCTGTCCCCTTGTGCCAGGCTCAGCAGTGCCCCACTYGCCACAAAGGGCTGGGTCACCCCGCGCCGTGGACTTGTTCCTGGTGTTGCCCAAATCCCAGCTGGCCACTTCCATCCTGCAGCAGGGAGCTCAAGGGGAGCAGGCCTTGCTGCACTCCAACCGCAGCACTGTTCCTCTCGCCCACTGTGTTCCTGACGTAATGTCATTCCCGCTGATCCGAGCGGGGAGGCAGCTGGCAGCAGTGAGTTGTGGCAGTGGTGTCCCCAGTCCTGCGGTTGCTCCCACGGTCTCCAGGTGCTGCGGTGGCCACCACCACTGGGAGAGCCCGTGGGTGCTCTTGGCCACTCACGCGGCTCCCTGGAAACCTCCCAGCATCCACGTACCTTTAGCAGGATGCAGGAAGAGCCTTGGAATATCCAGCGTCTCCGTAGCCACTGTGCACGAGGCTTTATTTGGCCAATTCAGCCGGCTGCTACACCCGACCTCTCAAAGGCTGGACTCCTTTCCCTCTTTCCTCCCTTCCCTCGCCACTTTTCTGGCACGACGCTGTGAGCAACTCATCTTTCAACCCCAAGAAATGACCCGCGGTCAGTGATAAGCGGCTGCCTTTGCTYGCTGTGAGCTCTGCGTCTTCCGCAGCCGCTGCTTTCGGCTCCGGTGTTGCTACCAGTTTGCCTTCCGTGTGTCAGGCGAGCAGCAAGGCCAGCCAGCAAGGGAAATAACAGTCACCGAGAGCCTTTCTTTTCGGATAGGCTGTGTTTTATTTAGGTCATTCTGCACTCACCAGGGCTCAAATGTGGGGAAAGTGATAATGTGTTTAAATCTTTTGATTCAGCTTTTCCCACTCCCTGTATGCCTAGACTTTCTGAGGCAGCAGTAGGAAACATAAGTATAGTATGATTTTATATTACACACTTAGATGCATGGGTGTATGTGTGCCCCATCYGTATCCTTCATATAGGTATATGTTGTCCATGGCTTTTCTTTGTTGGGAGATTGGAAGAAAACAAGGATAGGCTTCTCAGCTGGCGCAGAGGAATATTATGGTTTCATGTTGTTCACATTTTTGCATTTTTGTGATGCGGATAAAAGCTCGGCATGTTGCAATCTGACTTGAGCAAAGTCAGGAAAGACTCTGCCAAGCATTCTGTGAAAAGTGTGAATTGTTAGCAGAGCTGCCAATGATTAGATACTTTTCAACACTTTTCTTCTTTTTTTTCTTTTTTTTTCCTCAGAGATTAAAACAAAGCTTCCAGAAAAATATTCTGCTCATGGGCCTCAGATTGTCAGCGTTCACCGAGTTTACATTCAAACAAGACAAGAGAAGCGCATTAATTTCACCATTGGAAGCCGAGCCTACCTGCTTCCAAAAACATCCGTTGTAATTAAGTGCCCAGTACGGAGGTTCCAAAAATCACTTATTCGGTGGGAGAAAGATGGGCTACACTTGCAGAACTCTAAAAGACTTGGCATCACCAAGTCGGGCTCCCTGAAAATACATAGCCTTGAAGCGACGGATATTGGTGTGTACCGGTGTATCGCAGGCTCTGTGCACGACACGTTTGTCCTCAAACTTATTGGTGCTGATAACAGGTTAATAGAACCACCAAGTCTTAGGAAATACGCCAGTGAGAGCAGTAACATGGACCACAACGAGGCCAACAGCTTTGGGGCCAAGTGGCATAAAATGAGCAAAATGTGGCAAATGTGGAGCAAGAAGAACGAGCTCTATCTAGGTGACAGGCAAGTGAATGACCAGCCATTTCTGAGAAATCTGGGCCCCTTTGGGAGCAATTCAGCAGAAGACTTGGGCTCTCGGGAATTCAAGAACAAACGCCTGGAAGCAGCAGTTCTTCAGGGTGCCTACAGCATGGACACGGTGCACTTTGAAGAACTGATAAGGAACATGAGTCAGCTCATTGAAACCGGAGAAGTCACTGAYGACTTGGCATCCCAGCTCATTTATCAACTAGTTGCAGAACTAGCCAGGCCTCCACAGCCAACCGCTGGAAAATGGAAGGGGGCCCAGGATGAGAAATTTGCCACAAAAGTCACAGGCAAATCTCCAAATGAATCTGAACGTTTCAGCGCAAAAACTGTCGATAAATTGATGTTTGACCAGAAGATTCCAGTTATTATGAGGCAGAAGCAAATTCCTGTAGTTTCCTTTAACAAAACAGTAACTGTACGAGTTGGAAATACAGTATTTGTGACCAAGAATACTCGTACTGTTAATCTGTTATGTGAGACAGCRGGTACTAGTGAAGTAAAATATACTTGGACAAAAGATGGCGAGACATTAAAATCCTCTGAGAAGTAAGTAAATTTTCTTGTTTTTTAAATTATTTCTTATGTCACTGTCAACTGCTAAAATCTTCCCTGCTGTGCAATATTAGAACATGTACTGTTGCAAAATGAAATATGTGTGAACACTGCTTTCCATCTTTTTTATTTAAATAATTTCATTTATGTTTCAAGTATCTGTTGCATTGTTTTGCTCTGCYAATGTCTAAGTACACGTCCATTTCCACAATATTACATGGGAAGTGCAATCTTTGCATTAAGTGAAAAGCTGTGGATATCCTAAGCGTGTATTTTGTGATCCACCTTACTCATTTCAGCTGCATCAGATTAAAAAAAAAAAATTATTAAATCACATTTAACGGCCTATTGAATTGGTTTCGTATACTACGTATAGTGAGACCATGTTAAAAACTTCTGCCATGCTAGAGATGAAAGTCAATCTTAGTTATCTCTTTAAGGAAAGAAAATGTTGCTATCTTCACCATCATAACAATGTGCATGTGTGTGTGTATATATATATATWTTWTATATATATATATATTATAGCTGCACAACTTCCATTTAAAAAGAAGAAAAAACTTCTGACTTTTTAGTATTTTTTTAACTTCCAAATATTTCTGTTGGAGACAGTGGAATACTAAAATGCAAAATGACATATTTTACTACCCCAACGATACCTGAAGAATAAGTAAAGCCAAGAGTGTGTGATATTCAGGTATTTGCTCAAGACTGCACAAATACTCCTACTTCAGAGCCGATAGCCTAGCAGCTCACCTGATACTGCGCCCATTAGCTGTGTGTGAGAGGCTCTTTGAGTTATAGCTAGCTCTTGAGGAATGAAAAAAACTCTTCTAAAATGATAAAGGCATTTTTGGACATTTCTCAACATACTTAACTGATTAACCCCGCTGCCAAGAAAAATATACTTCTGTAGAGCTATCAATTAAAGCGAAGACACCGAAACTAAGCTATTTTTAAAARTGAAAATGTTTTTGGAACCACGTAGCTCCTACTTCTTGTGTTTGTTTTGTAAACTATGTGTAATTTCCCAATAATTTGTTGCAAGTGATACTGGGGGGACCTGATGGTGTTTTGTATATTCAYGAGTAACTTTTTGATTCCTAATTCCTGTTTTCATAAATTGCCCTATTTTTTTGCCCAGAATGACATTCTTGCATTTAAAGGCTATGTTGGCAAGTAGTTTTCCTTTTGCTACTTTAATTTTTTTTTGCAGTAACATTTCCTATACACAAATGTGCAAACRTACACACATACATTCGTGTGTGTGGGTATATATACATATATACATGTGTGTGTATATATACATATATATACATATATATATATAAGTTCCAATTCTGTCTGTACCTGACTGGTGTGCATCTGAGAAAAGAGACAAGGGGGAAAAGCTGGACCCATCCAGGCTGCTCTCTCCAGCCTCTTCCCCAGCAGCGAAACCTTCCTTGTGTTGCCACTGAGATGGCAGCAAAGGCAGACAAGGTTTAATAATAACCATAAATCTCAAGCTGCACTAATTTGGAAGTCAGATTAGCTCATACATTTGCAAATTCCCCGATCCTGCTGAAAACCAAGCTTGCTCTGGAGAAATGGATCTGCTGCCAAAACTTTTAATCATGATAGTCTGATTTCTTCATGCTGCTGCTCCCAGAGGATTCTGGCTTGTAGTAGCAAGCTAACTGTACTCCAGAGTGCTGCAAAGAGGACGCAGTTTGGAGGAGACAGGGCTTATCTGAAAGATCTTTCTCTGTGTATATCCCTATTGCTTCSCCTCTGCCACCAAAGGGGAGGCAGGTGGTTATTGCACACACTGGTCTAGAACCATAAACACCTAAAAAACATTTTGCTGCTYTACCTCTAAACTCTTGCAAGAAGACCCATTAGCAGCTGGGTTTCTCCCAGAACAGTAATCCTTGTCTTTTCTTGAAGGGTAATCCTGGACACAGTTGGAAAAGTGCAGATTCAGAATCCTACTCGAAGGGAACTTGGTGCATATGGATGTCTGGTTGTTAATGACTTCGGTTTTGACACGGCAACATCTTTGCTGCTCCGGGCAGGTGAGACTGTGGTGTCTGTGGGATCAGGCACTTATTCTTTTTGCAGAGGCACCCATTCCCATTGCAATGGGAGCTGATGGCAGTCCACGTAGTTCTGTCCAAGTTAAGAGGTAGCAGCGAGACCTTGTTATTACTCTAAAACCACAGCAAGTGTGAGTAGAGTCTATCGAGCCTACCTACCTTTTCTGGCTACTGCTTTGCAGAGTGATTTCTGGTCTGCATTTAAAAGCCAAAGAAAGCTTTTAAAACTGATTCTTTCTTTCTTTTCATTTCAAAGAGGTTCCTGTCATTTTCTCTTCCTCGTTAAATGTTACAAATCTGGAAGCCAGCAATCTTTCTGTAGTCGTTGGAGGTATGGTCGTGGCAAGAATTGGAGCAAATATTGTGGTTGAATGTCCAGTGAAAGGTAAGCAGGAACTCTACCGACGTTTCTTGTGACGTTGGAATATGAAGTTTACCATGTGTCTTGAGAAAAGTAACGGGCAAATGCAGCGAATCATTACTCATTAGTCATTTTTATTAGGTATGTCACCTCACCAGCCGTATTTCTCTTCTGTCTGTCACTTAAATTTATACACACGTGTATGTGTTCAAACAGGCTTTCCTTTAAAAGTACTTTTCTTTCCATGAAATGGTCCGGGACTCCACTGCGGAGCGTAAAGCCCACCAAAACGAATGATTATCTTGCTGCAAGAGCAAGCACAGCCAGCTGACTTGCTCATCAGAGAACTTTCTTTATCCCTATTTGCGATGCACATATGTCTAGACTATTGTTAAAACTGAAAATGAAATCTCCAGCCACAGCTTAATAGAACTTTAAACCTGACAGTGAAGTAAACTTACCTTTTAGAGCCATCAGTCTGCAGCTGCAGTAAGGAAACAAAGAGAAGTGCCGAGCCATGAGAGTCTGTAGATATTGTCTAGCTCAACATCTGTGGAGCAGCTCTTAGGCTGATCAGAAGCTACAAGTATTAAGCAGTTCACCATTTCCTTTTATTTTCTATTCTTTTGTATGGACAAGGTAGGGAGTTCTACTTTTAATCTCCTCATTGCTGCTTTTTAAGTTTAAAACAGAAGACTTAATAAACAGTGGTAATATTCTGCCAAATACTTAATGAGGTGAAGGTCAGCCTTTTATGCCTTGTTGAAGCAGATGCATAAAAGAGCTAGAAACAGTGCACATTGTAACTGAAACTGCTGGAGAAGTTAGCATGCCATTTACACTTGTGTTGCTGAGGGGACATGTCAGAAAGAGGCTGTTGATATTAATCCAAAATACTGATAGAAATATAGAAATGTATGCAAATAGTTCTGCATACACTAGTGGCGCCAGGCTGACACATATTAGGACATGTGGCTCTGCTATTCACTGTTGTACCAAGGCTAATTCTTTGATGAAGTAATATTTTCCAAGGATAGTTTGGCAACTCCGTGTATAACTGACCTACATCGCAGATTTAGCAGAGTTAACGTCACACAGTTAATATTAATATTGTTAGGATGGGTGAGCAGTTAGCAATTTTAAATATAAATTAATATTTTCACATGGGACTGCAGACTTCCAAGTGCTTTAGAACTGTGTATGTTAGTGAGCCAAATTTCAGTTATGCTTAGACACCAGTGTTGACTTAGAAAATGATTTATCTAATTACTTTACTTCCTGTCATTGCCAAGGAAGTAAGTATTACTGTTTGTGAATAAAACAGAGCTTGTATGTTTTAAAATTTCACTTAGCTTAGAAGCAGAAAGACTTAAGAAATGATATAAGCCCACTTTTTCTGTTTTCCTTCCCTAATCGAGAATAATAGACAATGGAATTTAGTTCCAGGAGACAACTTAACAGCACATAATGCTAATATGTTTGTCTAATAGAAAGAGACACAAAGATATGTCAGAGTTTGCTATATAGTAAAACATATTGTGCCATTATCAGAGCTGYAAGAGCTTGATTTCTGGAAAAGTGAATCAGAAAATGTATTAGTACTTCGAACTCAAAAAGTTCTTTTCCTGTGAGCAGGTAACCTGAGTCTGCTAGAGCCCCACTTTTGCTCCTTTTTTTCTTTTTTACTTTTTTCTTTTTTTTTTTCTCCTCATTAGATAAGTTGATTTACAGTAATAGTGTCCTACCTTCCTGGAGTAATAGCCCACTGTAAATCCTTACAACGAATATTTTGATTAAAAATACCATTAGGCGGCCATGTAATGTGACTCCGTAGGCCAGCTGAGGACCTCTTGGGTCTGTAGGTAATGTTAGGACCACCTCTTAAGTGATTATAACATCAAAGTGGCTTTAAGAGAGATTCCATCTCGTAGTGGTGGGGAGGTCTAGACTAGATCTAGAGCACTTTTTTCTCACTGCCCTGTCCTCTGAGTATGCAGAAAGATGTGTTTTTTTCCTGCAAATAACAGCTTCACCCTCTGTTTTAAGCAAAGTACTGCAGGTAAGGCTGCCATGTTCTTCAGACAAGCCTGACACGTGCAGATTTTCCAGTGATGTCAGACAGATACCTGAGCTGTTGGACTCTTGCTAGCCCACAGAGTAATCACCCAATGAACATGGTATCTTATATGCATGAAGAGTCTTGGTGCCGTGCCACTAGCAGGATTCTTTAATTACTTTTGAACTTCTTGGCTGCAATGACTTTTGAAGTTTTCTCTGTAGGTTAAATAACCTACGGTCCTTATTTATAGCTGTCCAAGACATGATTTTCTTTGCGAATAAATCTACAGATGGAGTTCTGCATTTTGTGTCTAACTGTGCTGTGTCTATTCAGAAATTTTCCTTCTGAAATATATATGAAAATAATGTATATACACAAAGCTGGTAGGTCATGCTTCATTTAGGAGCAGGTAATGAGTGGAAGAGCTGTGAGCAGGAGCAGCCCACCCAACCAACTGCAAAGACTATTGAGAGAAGTACAGAGCAGATGATGATGTAGGGAGAGATTTACTTTTCAGCCTGCTCTAATGGCCAGCTAATGGCTGTACAATGCAGCCTTTAGTCATTCATAGCCAAGAAGAGACCCAAATGCATTGCACTTAAGGGACTCTGGGTTCATTAGGCCACCTTATGTCCTTTACGTTAAAACCATCGAACAGGAAAGTTTAATATTACATGCAGAGTTGGCCAGCTGAGCAGGTTTTTTTTCTTGTTTTGTTGTTACTAGTTGGTTTCTTTCTGTCCTCTTGAAAGGCTTTCTCACACACTCTAAGAATCACAAATATTCAGATACAGTATAGAGCAATGTATCCTACTAAATAACATAACATCAAGGCAGGCCTTAAGAAAAATATTTCAGCAAAACTGCTGAAGCTTATTTTGTTTCTTTTCTGTCTTTAAATTTATAATAAAAGTATATTTCCATTAATTATAATAAATTCACTTTTATAAGTCCCCCACGAGTGTATGGTAGAAAATATTCATAACATTCTGGACAGATTCATATTCCATTCTTACAGCCAAGAGCGTTTCAATCAACGCACATGGTATAAATATCAATACTGATTGCTCCAAATTGRTCTTGGATAACATTTATTATATTTGCAGAAAAGATCTTCTTGTGATTATTACTAAAATAAACTAAAACTGTCAGACTCCATTTATTGTGAAGCCTTGAGAGTTCTTAGAGCTGAAGCAAAATAGGAAAAAAAAGAAAAATATGTAAAATGTGCATCGGATGCCGCCTGCTGGTGAGAGAGAAGAAAAGAAATATCCCACGTTGAGACTGTGTTATACACACGTTATACTGCATCTCTGAAATGGTTTGGATGAAAGACTTTCAAGAGTAAAAGCTTCATCCAAGTGAACGKGCTTTGGCTCTCTAAGAATAACATTGATACAGATTTGGTTACAGCYGGCAAAACCTGGTGAACTGGGGGCATCCTCCTCCAACACATTTCCTAAAGAGGGACCTGTGCGGACTCAAAGCACGTCTGGACAAACCAGCAGCTGGATTTTTCCATCTGGTCCTTCATTTACCCACACTAATCCAAATGCGACCTTGGTGCTGTCCTTTGACTTCTGTGTTTAACCCCTCAGAAGTCATGTCAGTGAAGAAACAGAGCTATTAAATACATAGGTTTCTGCTTCTTCATTTTTTTCAGTTTTTTTGAAATAATTTTAAAGTATTTAATAATGGATTTCAGAGATGCATAGGGTTAAGAACAGCTTTATTTCATGAGAACAGGATTTTGTATACCTGCATTATTTTTAGTAGTGTAGACMATAATATAATAATATAAAATCTTAGTATATAATAATAATATAAAATTTTTTGTTATTAAGCCTCTTCTTACTATAGTGCATGTCTATAGGATTTTTAGCTAGGATGAGGTGTTAGCTTTGAAGCAAATYTTACAGTTATTCCACTCACCTATGCCTTGGTTTGCGTCTCGTTTCCTCCTGCCTGGTGGCCATAAAGGCAGGTCAGAGCTCCTAAAAGACGAGCTGACAAGTGTAATTTGGCTACTGTTTAAGTCCATGGGACTTCCTGTTTGCAGATCTGGTCACCTCATCTCCAAAGATTATAGCAATGCTGGAAAAGGTAGAAGTGTAAGGAAAACTAGCAAATGCGATGGTCCAAGTGCCAGATGTCGGTAAATACCTAAATCCTGCCAGCTGCTCCGGCATTTTAGGAAGGGAGGCTGTTGCCTGGGTGGTAGGAATAGGCAGAGGGAGCAGCCCTGAGAGGCTGTGGGAAAGTGGGGAAGATCAGGAACGTCTCACCTGGAGCCAAGAGGCCTCCCTCTGTCACTGCCCGGGAGCTGGCAGGCTTTGCGCCGGTCATTTCCCTAGCAGCACCGTCTAGGAGTTGATTTGCTCCAACGTAATTCAGATAAATGTAAAGGAATTTTGTAATTTCTGCTAGAAAAAATAGGAAAATGTTGAAGAAATATAGGAATCAGTTGAAGGAATTGTGTTGTGAGTTGCACTAATTCCATCATAGCCATGAGTGTAGAAGCAATATTGAGAGGACGCTCATGGTGTACGCTGCTGACCCAGAGTCATTTCCTCTGAAAAATGACATGCAAAGCTGGCCTCTAAACTTAGGCAAACTTTTAGGAAAGTGCAGCAAAATGTGATTTCTGCCAGCACAGTTCTGCCTTGCTCTTGAATGGGAAATACAGAATACTTTATGAGATTCTACAAAGCTGGGGGAAAAATTTTCTGAAGACATATCCAATGTTTTAGAGCAACTAGCTAGTAGGCCAAGATTTTTATAGTGTGTAATATTTCATAGGGCTTTCAAGGTTGGAGGAAATTTGTTTTTGAACACTGAATATTTTAAGGGCACCCTACAGTGCAGATTCTTTTTTTTTCTTTTTTTAAACATGTGTTTCACAGTCCCATCCGGAGCTGGAGCTTTTTTCCATAACATTTGCTGTCCCAGGGCCACTCATGGTGGAAAATGACTTTTTTTCATGGAACATTGAGTATTTTAGAGCTGCTTCAGTGCTAGTGGAAAATAACCTGTGTTTGAGGTCAGAAAAATAGATTAAACTAATTTTAAAGTTTTATGGCTACTTAGGTCTATAGTAGAACTTTTAACATCAGAGGATTTAGGTACATTGCAAGATCAAAATTCTGATTTTAAGGGTTTTCTTTTAAGGCTACTAAGGCCCCAGTTCAGCATTGCATCTTTGTTCATGAAGTACAACTATAGCCGTGTTTAATTTTAGGCATGTATTTAATCACGTTTTCTAATAGCAATGGATTTAATCGTGTGCTTCAGKGCTTTCCTGACTTGGAGCCATAGGATACAACTGTTTCGTTCTACTGCTTGCTGAAATCACTGACAAATCTCCCATTTGAATCCTTGGGATCTAAACTGCATCCAGGGTTTCTGAACCATTGGCAGTTAGTGGGGGTCTTAGGTTCCATTCTCAGTTGCATGTCAATGGAGGTGGGATATGAAGACAACAAAGGTGGCTTTGAGCCAGCTCCTACCTCTTCTCCTTTTGGTCCTGGCTGGGGATCAAACCAGGACCTCTTCTACTTGAAAGTAGTGTTTTCTTGGGAAATGGGAGATAGGGAATGTCTTCCAGGATTGCAAATTGGAATATACACTTTTTTTTTTTCTCGAATAGAAGGTCTGGGAACTGATTCTAAAATTATTTGGTGTTTTCCGATTCATTTCAACAGTCATTTTGCAATAGAAGCTTTCCTACATATATTAAATTTGAACAATAAAATTGCATTTTAAAAGTGTTCCTGAAAGGACAGTGACAAGAGTAAAAATATCTTAGAGTCAGAAGAACAGAGGGCATAAAAATAAAACAGTGAGAGGGAAATATTTTAAAAATGAATGGAATTAGCTGTTAAGTATCTTTCTAATAATCCTGAACATATATTTCTTATTTAACCACAGTCTCTACACAATCCTGAAATGAAAGAGGATCTTGAAGGGGGAGTCGCAGGGTAAATCACTCTGTGTCAAGRAGATTCAGGCATTTGCAGTAAAATTCAGTCACGTGTTGGGATGGGTGAATTACCCATCAAGTCCTGTATTTTGATGGCAAGCTTTGAAGTATCCTGCGTTTTCGTGTGTGTGCAGCTAAATTTGTGCTATTCGCAGTGGTTCTGAGAGTTTTGCCACAAGAGGAATGTGAGAACTGTGAGCCTTGCCCCAGGAGCTGCTAGGGGATATTTAACTGGGTGCACAGCYCTGCATGCCACTAGGGAAGCAAAATCTTATCTCAGGAATGGTAAACGTGGGGTCTGACTTCTAAAGGGAAAGTACCGAAAAGCTGCCTGATGGGAGCTTATGCAACAGAAGCATGTAAGTGATGGTAGCTGCAGGTTGGAGTTGTGCTGTGAGCTGCCTTATGAGAAGGGATTTTAAGTGAAGCACTGTTAAGCACAGAGACCATTAAAAAGGTAAATGCACATTTAAAAATAGTTTTGCTTGAGTGTCTTCCAGCAGTCAGGGTTTTTCCTGATAGGAATTCCAGAAATGACAGTATGTGCAGGAAGTCAGTGGCTTTCATGAGAGTTACGGCAGGAAAGGATCTTTGACTGGCCCCGTAAACACGCAGATGAGCTGAAGCTGTCCCAGAGAAGCCGCAAGGTACCTGGTGCTTCACCCAAGCATGGGAAGGAGCTTTACGTTCTGCTCCTGTCTGCTTTACTTGTTTAATCCATGTGTTGGGTGTCTATCAGCACATGGGAGAGTACACCCCAATAAAATCTTGGGTTTGGCTTGATACTGTGCTGGGCCTCTCTGGATGCGTAACTAAAGGCTTTGTATCCCCTTCGTGCTCTTCGCCTGGGTTAGAGGCCCCTCTTTTCTAGCATGCAGCTATGTCTTCTATATATATCTCTCTMTATATTATAAATATATAAATATATATGAACTGATAAATTTTAAATAGTTTTTTTCCAATTTCTGCAAGTGCCAGCAGCTGGATGGCTTCATTGGGTATTTCACTGGGCTGGCTGCTGGACTGCCACGCACGGCTTTGTCCATAGTTCTGCTCCTTAGACCTTTCGTTTATTCACTTTATTCACTTGAGAAATGGCCTGATTTACTTTCTAGTGCATATGGTACTGTATGATTTCCACCCCCCAAGGAGAATTGTATGGAGGTCCTTGGGGGAGAAAGAGGAATTACTTGCTAGCAATTTAATGTGACTTAGGGGTGTGTGTGACAGATACTCTAGTTTTGAACTTGAAGTGACAGTCAAAGCTATTCTGCAGATTTCTTGTGCAAGTTGAGCTCCAGTGCAGGCTCTGAAACGACGGGGTTTGTCTGTGAAATGACGGACAAGAAGAGTAGGGACACGGTGACTTTGCAGGGATAAACTCTTGGATACAGACTAAATTTGGAAGGAAAAAATAGTTTACTTAAATCTCGGGAATGAGATCCCTTGGTGAATGCTGTGCTGAGAGCAGAGTGGGGTTGTAATGCTGTATCAAGCGAGCAGGTTGGCCTGAAGCTTGATGGAGGCCCAGGACAAAAGCTTAAACTGGAATCTTTCCGAGCATTTTCATGGTTTTGTGTTTTGGGAAAAGTGAGTTTTGAGTYTTTTGACCTCCGTCCGCTCCCATCTGTTCTGCTTCTGGCCTGTTTTTGGCACTAACTGGTCTGCAGGATTTTGTTGCCACTGACTGGCTGCAGACCCAGGCCTGAGATTAAAACAGCTCAGCATCCTCACACYACCTCCCCAGCTCATCTGTGCGGTGTGTGCATCCCTGAATAGCCACCCTTAAAACAAGACTTCTTCCTAATTCCAAAGGAGTTTTCAAGGTGTTAATTTTTTTTCCGGAAGCTTGAGGGCCAGCCTCGTGTTTGGATCCTCATGAGGTCTGTGGACCTTGTTTAGTGCAGTTTTATTTTGAAAAAAAAAAAAAAAAGTAACCTTGTGAGTATAAAAGCACTAGGCAGTTGCAAAATTGTCCAGGTTATATGTGATCATGCAGGAAAATGTTTCTTTCCCCTCTCTTTCTAGACAAAATGGAGTGGGGAGCTTTTTCCTTCAGTGAAAGAGTAGGATCCAAAAAATATATCTGGTTCCTATTACAGTAAAGGAAAAACTTGAGGTGTGCATTGAATGTGCTAAGCCCGTGAYTGAAAAGCTAAAGTTGTTCGGAAAGGCCATTCCACATCATGAAGACATCATCAGTAAAGCAATACCCCTCGCTGATCCGTGAGGAAAGGAGACCGAATTAGCAATTGATATGGCAAAATTTTCCAAGGGTCCTAATTCAGGTGAGGTCCTGTTATGGATCCCCTTCGGATAGTCTTCAGTGCGCTGTGTGTTYAGGCAAGACAACAGAATGCAGGCACAAAGCATGTTAATCGCTCTGAGCTGTCCCCTGCCCTGGGCATTTGTGGTTGCCCAGTGATTTATTTAGGATTTGGGGGCAGCACAAGCAATAAACTGTCCCACCTGCAGCTCGCAAAGTGTCCTCCTAAAGGCAAATACCTGGAGGGAGGGAAGCAACAATCGAGTCATCCCACCGAGATAACACCAAGCCGCACCAAAAGTCATCTAATTAAAACTAAAAATCAAGCCATTAATAGATAAAAAAAATCAGAGTGCCAAGTTATCCACAGATACTGAATTTCTGAGAGTTCCAGCTTAACAGTAGGAGAGATGATGGCTTCCTGTAACATGAAAGATGAATGTTGAATATCTCATCCCCTGCTTTACTTGCTAAAAGCTCTTTCTGCTTCCCACAGAGTGTTGCTGCAATTTGTCTTTATAGCATCTGCTATCTGGAGAAGTCTTCACGGTCTTTTGGGGGCAGAAATTGGCCCATATATTTTCTAATTTCATTGATAAACACATCCTTTTACTTTGAGAGAAACATTGTGCCTCAATTTCTTTCTCTACTTTGTTTTAATTAGAAATGTAATATTTATTCACTCCRTGTAATCTGGGCTGCAGGCTCAGTGAAGAGAAGGTTTGCAGATCTGCACAGAGGCTGGTCCAGCCTGGGGCTGAATGTGCCTTTTTCAGTAGACACACATACAGACACATTGCATTGCTTGGAATGAGCAGCAGTGGATTTTAAAGCTGTTCTGTGGGCTTGCCTTACAGCCTTAACCTTTCACATGGGATGCTGAACTGTTAAGMGACTTAATAACTGAGAAGTTCTGTTGTGAGTAGAAAAACTACTCATTTAGCTGCATTAATTTACAGTATTAGTGAAATAACAAAGAAACTTATGGTTCTTAGATATATTATTATTATGTTGTATTTAGCAATAAAAGGTCTGTGATTTATCTCACTCAATAAGTATTTTCATTATTTGCATCCTAAAGSTGTTCCTCAACCAAATGTAACATGGTCTAAGAAGAAGGATGTCCAGCAAATGAATTCTGTCTTGCTTTTGAATGGGTCATCTTTATTTCTGAGGAATGTTTCGCATGAAGATGCAGGAACTTACACCTGCACAGCAGCGAATGCGCTTGGGAAAGCAGAGGCTGCATCTGTCCTCCACTTAGCTGGTCAGTGTCACGGGGCAGTTCCTGGCTGAGAACAGCAGTGAGACATTTTATATTTGAAGTTTTATCAGTGAACTGGTTGGTGAAATATTTTATGCTTGGAAATTGGAAATTTTTATTGCATCCCTATCCTCAGGATCTGTTCTGTATTTTATATTTCCTGCAGTAGTAAATCTATGCATAAGAGGTTTCATTTGTGACTTCTTCAAATTTTGCTCCATCTTCTTGCTTCTAAGCAACAAGCATCAGCCCTTAGATAATGAGATAGATTAGAAAACTAAATCTGGTGTCATATTACGCTATGCCCAGAGTTTTCATTTCTTTCATTTAGGGAAAATGGGGCAGGCTTGAGTTATTCAGAAACATCTACACAGAAATGCAATGGAATAAAAACATTTTTTTTAAATTATAGAGGCCAATAAAACATAGACATGTGGAAAACAAAAAAAAAAAAAGTAGTATGAGTAGGAACTGCTAAAAATAGAAAACTTAAAAACTCTTTTTAAATGGCTCTATTGTAGGTAGATTAATAATATAATACTCTATAATACAATCATGCCTTGCAAGTAGCTTCCATAAATGGATCATTCAGCTCTAGAGATCACCATTTTTTTGTACCAAGTACAGCACCGTTACACGTGGCCAATTCTGCTACAAAGCCCGCTTTCTTAAGCACACATGTAGGGTAGGTTGTGGAAGCTGGGATCTTTTTAGCTTAGAAAGATGCACCAGAGGAATAATAGGAGCCCTTCTAGAAGGGTGAGTGTAAATTGAAGCAGCTTGCTTAGTTTCAGTTTTCCAGAGTGGAATAATATAATGGATAATATGATGGTGTGACTGGAAGAYTGTTCACAGGAACTTAATTCCTAATTCTGATCATGTGACACTAAAATAAAAATCTAGGTCTATTTTTAAATAGCATATTTAACCCGTCTAGAGTGGCCAGCAGAGGGCCAAATTCTSCTTCTTTTCTGCTTGGTACCTTGGTTTAACTTTTGGTAAGAAGAGATTTTATACGTTATTTTCCAGAGCAAACATTGACAGAGAATAACACATTATCATCAAAGGGAAGCAGAAGAAAGCGAGTCCTAATGGCATCTGCGATCGGTACAAATGTCAGTGTGGTACCTGGAGATCCACTGAGAATAGGTGTGTGTTTTGCTTTGGTGGTTTAACTGTATGTGTAGTTAATGTCGTTAAAATGGAAAGGACCCCATGGGGGCAGCGAGTGTGATATCTAAGGGTCCAATTTTGTTGACCGCCTGGATGTCCCAGGATTATCTCAGCTTTTGTTAGCAGAAGGAGCCACAGAGTTAGAGATGAAAGAAAAGAAATATTCTGAAATAGTGATGATGTAGACATGATATCAATGACCCACCGTGAGATTCAAGTTGTGCAGTATCTTCGACCTCTATTGAAAATGGTGGGAGGGGATCCAGTTGTTTCCTTGAACTGTTATTTTGGGCTTTTCTGTCTAAATGAATATGTCTCTTTCCATCYGTTTTTATGCTTGTGATGTGCAGCAGTTTCATTTAGTGTTTATGACTCATTTCAAAACAGACAAAAATTCTCCCCTCACAAACCTGTTTGCTGCCTATTCCAGTTGGGTGTGAAATCCTCATCATTCACGTAATTATATAATTTATATATTAAACTCCCCCCAGCCTTGGTTCATATATAACCATATATAAAAACATCTATATGTTTTTAATAACCTACTAAAAAGGAAAATATAAAGAACTATGGTAAGTATAAATGTCTTATTTAGCTGATAACTCTGAAGACTTAGTAAGGATCAGTTTGTACCATAACTTTACTGAGGTTATACGTATTCTTTGTTATTTAGGCTGGTGAGGTCTTTACAAAACATATTAAGTTCCTACATTCCCATTCATTAACATTTTAAAGTGACTGGTTTGCTCAGAAAAACCTGCTAAAATGCTCCTGGTTTTTAGGTTGCCCAGTGCTTTCCAAGCAGAGAAGTGCAGTTCACTGGCTCTTCAGAGGCTTCCCAGTGGAGGAAGTGGCGGCCTTGGAATTCCGAACYCTGGTTGGGGGCCGGATCCTGGAGGTGAACACCAAGTCTGGTCAATTCGCTGGACAATACAGATGTTGGACTTCAACTAGTGCAAAACCAATGTCAGTTTGGGTAAATGTCAAGAAGGAAGGTTTGTTGAAAATTATATGACAAATTCTTAATTTTTTAAATATTATATTCTTTCACTGTGTAAAGGTTTTCTTGAGCCCTGGCCTGTTTTTGTACATGGAAAGTATTCAGTGCCTTGCTACTTGAGCAGTTGCTTAATCCAGGCCCATTTTCTAAGCCTGAGCAAATCATGCATATTGTTATCATGATAACCCACCAAACTGATTAAAAAAAAAAAAAAAAAAAAGACTTTGAGGATGTATATGGAAATTAATTATATTAAAAATAATAATAATGTTTGCTCATTTAAATGTTATTCGGTGATATGGAAGCGATCATACTGTAGTCATCCTTAAACATATCTGCACAGTAGGAAATAGGAAACCTAGTCGTTATCAATGTCACTTTTAGCTTTTCCAGGACATTTTGTAAAGTCCTCAACCTTTAACATGCTGCACCTGCACAAAACTCCATTGTCATTATTGRATTATGAAGTGTGGAACTGTGAATAAACAATATTGTAGATGATTTTAAGAAGCATCTTACATTTGCACCAGCAATGTAATGGGCTGCATTTCCAAATACTGTGTGTAGTYTGCAAATATTTAAGGTGCTGTCGAACTTTAATTGCATTATAATTGCTGGTCTTTTCAAGGATGTCTAAGAGGAACTTAATTCATCCTGAGAGTCTGGCTGCAAAGCACTGAACTCCATTTGGCGTTAAAAAAATTTCACTAGCTAGTCAATACCTAGGGAATGCAAATGAGATTTATGTATTGAAGTTGTTCATCATTTTATCTGTCACCCTACCAATATATTGCACTATTTGGCTTCCTATTTGTGTACAAAAAACTCAAAACTGTAAGATCAGATCTTGCAGTTCTCTACACTGCAAGTGCATAGGTATACGTATTCTCAGTGACTACCATTGAACTACTTGTATGAGTGACTTATTCTGTTTCCAGTAGTTGTGCAGTTAGTGATTACAAAATAATTTTATAAGATAAAATTACTTCTGTACTTTTTACATTATCAAAATAATGCCAAGCACTGCACTGTCCACCTGCAGTGTTTAGCTGGGCTGCCTTTGCTGCCCGAACAGTAACTGTCCCAGGAGGCTGGTAGTACTTCGGTGGAATTCCATTTTCCAGTCATGAGCTTCAGCTCTGGTTGTTGCTTCTGTAAATGTTTCATCACTGAAATACCCACGCGTTTGTAAGACTGCAAAATCTCTTCTGATGGTTTCTGCACAGTAGGCATTTTGAGGGCACTTCTGAGCAGTGTCWTCCTAGTTAAATAAACAATCCAGTCTCTCCATCATAGTTGCACTCAGTAAATTTAACTGTTTCTACTTTGAAAAAGGCCCTCTTGTATTATTTTAAGAAACCCAGAAGTAATAAGGAAACATTGAAAAACAATAAGTTAAAGGATTCATTATGTGCTGGAAGAGCGAGCCTGTGGACACAGCTGGTAGCTATCAATTATTCTTGGTTATTACAGAAAAATCTGACTCCTTCTGTGATCACATAAAAATCTGTCAACATTGCATAGTACTTCATCTTTTACCAAGTGTCAAAAAAAAGTGGGGGGGATGGGAAAGTGTGCAATTGTGACTAAATATAAAGGTAGTAATTGTTGGAGGTGATGGCTCTTTAATATAAAATGCTCTTTAAAACAAATTCCTTTTTCATCTTGCCAGATGCCTCAGTGGCAAGTTATTTATGCATTAAGTACCTTTTCTATAGTTTAGCACAGGATTCTCTTAAATCATGAAATTATGTGAAGTGTCTGGAGTAAGATGAGCTATCTTCAGAATAAACTTACTGTAGAACCGCAGGAAACYTACAGACTCTGATTTACAGTTTCCTCTTTTTAATGCTCATTGTATAAAAATGTTATGAAAGTTCTCAAAGAAGTTCATCAGTTCTTACTGTGAGCCAAGTTTTGCCCTTCATGTGCACATGTGCTGATCCCATTTGCCTTTTGGACAATTTCAGGCTCATATGTAAGAGCTGAAGCTGAGGGAAGCTGAGCAGGACTAAATTCTGCTCTGGTTTATGGTCCCTTTCCACAGTGCTGAGATATTTGCTTATCACTGAGTGTGGTGCCTCTGTAGCTTGCAGGCTCTGGCCAGAGCAACCAAAGTGTGCCCCAGGTGCAATGTGTGATGCTGCTTTCCCTCACCAGTTCTCAGTTGCCTTTCTTCTCCTGTGACCAGGTTATAAGTGGGAGCACGCGGAGTGGAGCGCTTGCTCAGCTAGCTGTGGGAATTCGGGAACCCGCTCCAGAAGACTGCAGTGCATGAACGCAGAGAAACAGGAGGTAAATGAATCATTATGCCAAGACCAGCAAAAGCCAGGGGTTATTTATCAGTCCTGCAACACACGTGACTGCCCTGCCAGGTAAGCTTCTTTATACTCGATTACTCTGTGTACTAACATTGCTCTGTAAAATGAGCTGCCAAACGCCTGAGTGTGTTTCTGGGTGTTACTRAGGCTGAAATTCGGGGGTTATTTTGTCATGAACCCCTAAAGCATGAGGGCTGTGAAGAAGGATTTCACAGGCAAATGTAACCACAACCTCCGCTTCCAAAAAGCCCAAATCTTACCTCCGGATTTTGTGGGCTGCACTGAGCRTTCCAGCTCAGCCAGGCGCTGCTCTAGGTCTTTAGCAGGAAATCCCACAGCCATCCTCAAAACCAGCGCTCTGCTCTGCTGTCAAAGATTGGCCATCAGTGTCAGCAGCCTAAAATCCACGAGGACAAAAAGTCAGGCACACGTTTTGGAGCTGTCCCGCACTGGAAAATCTTTGGAGAGAAGTGTTAAGACCTTAGCTGACATTGTGGGAGTGCACTTGCCAATACGTTCTAAACTCTGTGCTCTAAATGCAGAAAACATAGCAACAGATAAATATCAGGAGGAATTTGTTTATATTTCATTATTAGCAGCCAAAAAAACAGATCACTCTAAACTGTGAGTCTGAACTACAGCCAGCCCCTAACAAGTGAACTTCTTGCCAGTGGAAAAATACTAAAATAGAGCAAGTTGTATGAAATACAGACCGAGTTGCAGGCTTCCCTCTAAAGTCTGGCCGTTCGGAGCAGACAAGAGAGAGTTACGAGGATGCTGAGGACAGCGGCCCCCTAAGCAAAGGCCGTGTCTTTAATGGACTCCAGTGCGTAACTTAGCACAGGATGCAGAGTAATCACCATAAAAATCAAGCAGTTCTTTTGAACAGCTGAAAAGAATGGAACTTAAGTTTTCCCTTACTAAAATGCTTTATTTTGCTTTTAATTTGGCTTTACATTGAATTAAAGAGTGGAAAAGAGATTCTGGGTATAGTTAACAGTACTATGTTAGTATACCCAGAATCCCTTTCCACTCTTTAATATCAGGCTTTTTAAAAGTATTTCAGGCTTCCCAGAAGCCTGGGAAATAGCCCTGTTTCTGGCTCCTAGAGCCTCCAACCTCTCCCCTCTTCCCTGCGGTTGCTGAGCTGGGAAGGAAGTGCAAAATGCTTAGACTTCCCATTCCATTTCCCCACATACTGAGCTCTGTGCTGTCCACTAATTCCAAGACAACCCTTTAGAACACATCCATAGAGTTATATACATTTTAGATGGCAAGTCAGAGTCATGGGCCTCTGTTATTTGAAGGTGTTATGCATGTGTTTAATCCACTTCTCTCCAGCAAATATAGGGATTTAAGCATGTGTTTAACGTCTGTCTCAAGTGCTTGCCAAATTTGGGCCTTGTTGATTTGCTGCGCATGTGTTGCACCAAATATTTGCAAAGTACTTGAGCTCTAAAAGGGAGAAGGACAAGARTCCAGATTGTAAAAGATTAATCTGTCTTGAGTGGATGTAAACTGTTTGACCATAAGAAAACTAAATAATTTCTGAAGAGAATAGAATATTTGTCCTGTTATCACAGTTGTGCTGCAAATAAAGTCTCATTCCTTATTGCTGGATGGATTTATGAAGAGATTAAGTAGAATAAATTATTTTACCACCTACTATTTCCACTGAATTGTTTCCAGCTTCCAAAACAGGCTAAATGTTTGCAACATGTAATCAGTAAATAAATGTTCTTTTTRATCCATTATCTAACAATCTTTTTGATGTAATAAATTTGGATGTGTTATGACACATTAACTTAAGAGCAAGCAAATCAGTACCATTTATATTATAAGTTATGGAACTGCTGTTAAATCCTGCAGAAATAGTATTTTACCTAGTATAACCTTTTGAGTAMATTCAGTCAGTATAGATTGTGTTATGCTGTATCTTTGAAGGCTTCAGTTAACCAAATTCATATGATCCTGCGTAACAACTGAAAAGCTCGTTCTCCTTTTCTCAAATCAAATTCTTGACTACAACTTACAATAAATAACCCAGATTAAAGCCGCTTTGGTTTTTATTGCAGACTGCTGCAAAMTACCAGCAAACTTGCACTGCTTTCATATTTGCAATGTATTATTTTTTCTTCCCCATCCTGTAGGTGGGTCACCAGCCCGTGGTCCGGGTGTTCGGCATCCTGTGGCAGTGGGTTTCACTCTCGACAAATAAGCTGCCAGCAAACACAAGCCAACGGCAGCGTACTGGCGCTCCGGCCAGGGGCCTGCATCCCCAGGGATCGCCCTCTGGCAAGGAAGCCCTGTGTGGTTTATTCCTGTACCGAACGCTCAGAACAGGCTAAAGGGCCGGTAAGTTGCAGGTTCATCTGGAACCTTATTGTTGTGTTTTTGTGTGATTTTTGTATTTTATGCAAAGTATAATGTAATATAAAAATACAAATTTTATACTCAGTGTATTTTATAAGCTCATCAGTTACTAATTCCATTCATTTATACTGGTGTACTACTACTACTGCAGCCTAGTAAGAGTCAAGTTTGCMTGGCGGGACTTGTGAAGTCACCAAAGAAAATAAAAAAAAATCAAAAAGCAACTGCCACGATACACAGAACTTGGCTTTCTTATGCGCCACATCTTAATGTCCCTGGTAAACTTGTGTTCAGTTTGAGAGGATTATTTTTAATTACATGGCATTTACTGTTTAACAAGCAAAGTGCTGAATTAAGCAAATTGTAAGAGCAGCATTCCGGATGTGGCTGTTAGCAAGGAGAGTTTGTGTTTGTCAGAGGCAGGGAAAAAATCCTATAGCAAGAGAGATGTGAAACCATTAGGGTGTAGGCAATAGGCTGAGCTTTAGGAATAGCTGTGAGAAGTCAACACAGAGGACTGAAAAGATTAGGCCTTACCTGAGGTGCCATGAGGGATGAAGAGGGAGAGGTACAAATCAAGGATGATGCCTGGTTTATGCACCTCACTGCCCAGAAGGGAGGTTCTAGTCATATTAAAATTTGTTTCTTTTTCTTTCCCCTCACCCCTTTTCCCACTTTTGCAGTGTTCCGGTCGCTGTGTAGGCCGCACCGTAGGCTTACACCATGGTCACCYTCTATGTCAGCTTCGTAATGGATCTTTGGTGCCAAACTCTTCTTGTGATGAAAGAAAGAGGTACTCAGTTTAAAGCAAAGATATTGCAAAGATAATCAAGCCAAGTTAGATTCTTTAAGGTGATCAAAGTAAAGATACCATATTGTCTGGCCAGTATAAATATGCAAATTCTTCTTGGGAATCAAACTCAAGGAAAGAAGATAGTGACTGGCATTGCCTTGATATCCTGCATGAATTGAGGATCCCAAGGAGGATCCCAAGGAGTTGATCAGCATCCTCCACTGTGCTAATATCAATGCTAGGACTGAAATGATGGAGCTGGGATTCTCATATCCAAATCAAAACTGCAATGATCTGCCATAACTTTATTCTTGCTGCTGAACTACGTCTCTTCCRAAGGCACTTTATACTACGCTCTGCTGCAGACCAAGTTTTATAAATTCACAGCACAAACTGAAATATAAGAAATAGAACTTAAGCAAACGAAAAACATGTTTTACTGTGAGGATTGTCGAGCAGGTTGCCCAGAGAGGCTGTGAAATCGCTGTCTTGGAAGATACTTGAAGCCTGACTGGACCTGGTTCTGGGCAACCTGGTCTAGTTGCCCCTGCTTTGAGCAGGARGCTTAGACGAGACAATCTGCAGACGTCTCATCTAACCTCAATTATTTACTCTGAATTTAGCATAGAAAAAAATAAATATTAAATTGCTATTTGCTTTTCTCCACAGGTCTGCTGTCAGAAGAAACTGTTCCTCAGAGACCTGTGATGTCTACTGGCGTACGGGCCCTTGGAGGCCTTGCAGTGTGGACTGTGGGAATGGATTTCAGTCGCGACGAGTGTTCTGCGTGCACAGAAAGAGCAACAAACCTGTAGCTGATCAGCATTGCGGATGGAGGCAGAGACCAGTGGCCTGGCAGCACTGCAATGTCACATCCTGTGGCAGTATGTAAACGTTTATTTATATCTGAGAGTAGTTTGTAGCAGGTATATTAGAAAGAGACTTACAGTTGTATACTAACGACTTTGYAAGCGTTTGATTGTACATCAAATGTAAATCTGTCCTCTCCAAGGAGCGCTTCATAATCCCGGGGGTATTTTTCTCCATGATTAGGCCAGTTTGCTATTAAAGCCTGAAGAGCACTTTTTAAGAGGCAGGAATTTTAGGAGATTGTTTTTTGCAAACTTCCCTGCATGACTGTGCCAGTTGTGACTCATTTAGTAGTCTCTGAGCAAGCTGCTAATTACTGAAAGGTGGGGTAGTTTTCTGCAATATGCAGTAGGTGAACGCAGTGAAATCTTGCCTTTCATTTGTGACCTAGTTTAATTTGAATTCGCTGTTGTCTGAAATGAAAAATAAAACCAAGCTACCAGCAATCCTTCTTTTTTTTATGGGTATAATTACTAATTCTACTATCTATCGTTTGTCCATTTTATAAAGCCTGTTAATGTTCAAATATATTTTTCAGAAGGCGAATGCAAGGATACAACTCACTACTGTACGTTTGTAAAGCAACTAAAGTTATGCTTGATAGACATCTACAGACAAAGATGTTGTCAGTCATGCCAAGAAGTGTAACTCTTCTATGGAAAGTTCATGATGCTGCAGTGAAGAGATGAGAAGAGAGGTTCCTTAAACTAGCCTGCTCAAAGTATATACTTGTAAATAAGACAATAGTTATAACAGTTACCTGGATACATGGGGCTAAGGAAAAAACACTATTGTAGATTGATATGCTGGACAGGGTATTTTTTTTTTCTGGGAACTTTTATTATCCACTCTTTTGCAATGGAGCTTCTTATGTTTTAAACATTTTTGTGTCTGGATTAGGAAGATACTACCATGGCACATCATCTGTAAAATTTAACAGGCCATCACATTATAATTTTACTGGAGGGAAAAAAAGCATTATCAGAGAAGCACCAGATAGTGCTTACTGTCCTTAAGTTAGGAGAAAGCCAAAGTTTCAAAATCATTTGAAGACCCAATGCTCATTTTTATTGTTCTATCATATTTAATGTGATTCTTAAATTTATAGAGGCTGTGGCTTGTAGCTGTAAAATTTTTGGCAGTGACTTCATTATCATAAACAGCTTGAGCTTAACGATCAGTCTCACAGGATATGTTTTAGATTAGCTGTCAGATGGATACACAGAAGTACATTTCTTTTTCATGCTTGTATTTATGTGTATACAATAAAAGGCATTGAAGATGCCGGGATAATTTTCAAAATGGCCCTAGATTTGTTTTGAATAAATGAGGTGTCATTTTCCATCGTTTCTATACTTCTGCTCCAGTCACTCAAGTACAATCAAAGTTCTGGCATGATTGCTCTTCTCTACTGATTTTAAATTAGACACAAGGCTTCCTTGTCAGAACTGTGAATGAAGCCTTTGTGAGCACTGTTCTCTTGCATGTAGTCAAAAGGGGAACGAGAGCTGATAACTGGCCAAACGTACTGTCAAACTTTGCCTTGAATAAATACTTGGTTTTGCATTAATGGGGAAGAAATCCAAGGAAGAAGTACTAATTATGAAGATGAACAAGTGCAAGAAATCCATTTTGAACAGTTCTTGGTCAAGATGGGTTTTTCATCATGACCACTGACTCTTCAAAATCTTTTGAAAATTGAGAAATTCTGCTTGTGACATTCCTGGGGCAAATTGCTTTCTATATTGCAGATTGTCTCATAGAGCTTAAAGTTACAAACATCCCCATAAAAGGCAGCAGATAGTTGTTTTGTTTTGGTTTTTTTTTTTTTTCTTTTGTAGTTTCCAAACTACTGCACATGCTGGAGGCCTGAATCCTTATCTTGACTTGGATTTTGTGACAGGTGACTGAACTTCATTGCATTGTAATTAGTGGGTGTGCTGTAAGGACAGTTTTAGAAACAGTATTCCTACTCAAAGGGTTGGTATCACTGAGAATTAGATTAGCACTACTGTATAGGAAGTGTTTAAAGTGGACTGTCGTGTCCAAGGCTGACTGCAAGGAGAAGATATTCCTGATCATTACCTTCTTATTCAGCAATGGGTCTTGATTGTTTAAGCATTTTTTTTAAATTAAAAGAAAAACATTTGTAAGATACTTTTGTAGATATTTATTGTCTGATTTAAAAGTGCAATATTTTGTTTTGTACAGTGTTTAATAAAGATTTTGGGACATATATTTTTTCTTATTACCAAAATTTCTTATTCATGTTTTTCCTTCGTATTTAAAGTTTCTGAATGTTAACACGTAGCATTCCTCTGTTGCCTTAATTTTGTCTTTGGTTAAGTATGCATGCTATTCAGAAGCCGTGCTGTAAATGTTTGTTTTTGCAATTGGCATGACATTCCTCTGTAGCTTATTTTATTGCTACCCCAGTAACTGAAGATGTTTAATATTTAGCTTTCTTAAACTTAGTTTTGATATTTCTGAAATAAACTGTACTTTGATTATTCAACAGCATGATTACAAACAGATTGTTTATTACTGTGATTTTCATGGTAGCTAAGTGTTACTTATGTACCTATTATTTCTATAATCCCATATATTTCAAAATTAAGACTAGTTCTTTCTGAGAGCTTATCAGACAGATTCTCTGCTTTTCACACTGCTATTAAGAGGTAATGTAAGAGATAAACTGACTGAAAAAGTGTGTAGGAGATGTTTCTATGCCAAAATCCAAATAAGCCACATTCATGTTTTTTTTTTTTTTTTTTTTGAAGTGACTTTATTCTTTTTAATATAGTGTACAGAAAACACTTTTAGAATAGCAGTTGAATCCATTAATAACTTTCCGTTTTTGTGTCTTGGTTTAGAGTGACATCATCAAATGCTGCTTTTTAAGAGCTGTTACTTGGAAAAATACTAGTTTTCCAAACTGCTGTTCATTTTGACTGCAGTTCAATAATGTTGCTCATACAAGAGTGACCTTGAAGACTGGATATTGTCTGAAGCTTTAAAATAGGATTTGATGCTTTTCCGGAAAGCATAATCTTCAGGGTGTGGCCCTTTCAGACACAATATCATAAAGCCTGCTCTCTTTCACTGTTTGATTTAGGGAAAAACATCAAGGGCAAACTCAAAGGGAATAAATTCCCCCTGCCCTTTTCTTCCCTTCATCAAAAATCCTCAAACACATCTGCAGAGGATCACTTAAATGTATCTGAACATGCCCTCCATTTCCTATCAAAAGTTATTGCAGAGTGCTGGTAGGTGGCAGCAAATTACTTGCATTGACTAATTGAAGACTGGGAAAGAAAGGGAAAAAAAAAGTGACTTGGGGAACTATGGAAACAGCTGCGAGTGACAAAAAGCAKCTGGGCTCACTGGTGGCTCCAGAAGAGCCGTTTTCAGCATAACGTGTGCTCACGTGTTACTTGGTGGATTCAGGTTGTGCTTCTCAATGTTGAGCCCTCCTGCCTTTGTAGAAGAGGGAGACTGGGAGGATTAGGAGTGTTTGTAAACTCTTGTGAGGTGTCACGGCTGTGTGTAGGACAGGGAGTGGGTGAATACAAGGGTGGGTACGACTGTCTCCTCGGGGATGGTTTGGCAGAGACTGACTCGGGTTTCACGGAGAGCAGGGATTCCACGGGTTGTTCTCTCTATGATACGGAAGGATGACAATGAATCGGATGTTTCCTGTCCTGCTGTTAGGGCGACGTTTTTCTTTGTTGTCTTTTTGTTGCCCTGCCTAAAACATGTCTTTAATAACTGGGAAAAATAATATCTTAGACATAGAGAAGTTAATTTAATTGTTCTTTTCATCACCTGATAAAGTCATATCACCAGAACACACACCATCTAAAAATTGGGATGCCCTAATAATGACTGGAGGAGCTGCAGTGACTTGCACAGAGCTAATAAACTCAGTTCAGCTTTCTTCCGTTGYGTTGCATTGCTTCCCGCTTTCACCAGTTTCCCACTATGGATCTTAGCCCTTTTATTGGTGATTTAGTTTATGAAGCATCAACATACAATTCCTCAGAAGCCAACTGATTCTCCTATAGCAATGAGTACGAGATATGCAATGCAAAAAAAAAAAAAAAAAAATACTGCACTGCAGAGATAAAACACGATAATTTTGTTAATCATTGGACTATTTGTAAAGACTGAGTTGGATCATGAACACAATGCAATGTTTTATCTAGATTTACAAAAAAGTAACATAAAGATGGAAACAATACTTAACCCCTCATATGGAAACATAATGATTGCATGTATCATTTCTATAAACAGTTTGTTTTCTGTGTATTTGTAACAAATCTTTAAAGAACAGGCAGCCTGAATCCTGACTGCGTAGAGATTTGTGTGACTGCTGTGGTATCTCTTTTAACTGAGTTCCACTAACATTTTCTCTTACCTCTGCATATATCTTTTTAGTTTTTCTGCTATTCCATCCTTCAGCCTGCCTTTGCAGTGAACTTTGGCAATTAATTCCCAGCTTTAGAAAGCAGATAGCAAGAGTGAAAGCTACTGTGGATTGGCATTAATTCTTGAGCTCCATTCTATCTTCTTTGCCATCTCCATCAGGAAATCAGAAAACCAATTATCTGTGCAATCTGTTTGTGGAATTTGATTAAACTCACACTGAGCTGATGAGGAGACATCTATACTTGGTGTTTGCATCAGCTTTGTTTTCATTGAAAGTGASGCTAAAAATGCTCTATCAGGGAAATTAGGGAACAAAGTCTAATGACCTGTTTTATGTCTGAGTGATTTCGAGTATGTGAAAAGAAAAACAAGCAAAGTTACTTTAGGCACTTTTGAAATGAATGAAAACAAGAAATGAAAAAATACCAAGTTTTTAGAAATGTCTAGGTTTYATGGGATGCTATCTTACAATACTGGATTTGGATAACAAAAAAATCATCAGATCATTCGAAGTATTGCTGAGAGGAAAGGTGCTACTGATCAGTTAATTATAGCCTTTTTCTCTACTATGAAAAAGGTGCTATGATCAAAATGTATTTAAGTTATATTTTTGTTAATCTACAAATAATTTGATTTGATGAAAATTTGGGAAAAAAAATCAACCATGTACCTGTTTGAGMTAAAACATAGTAAAACTGGAAAGTCCAGGAAATCCAGAGGACTTATTATTGCTACAAAAATTGGCTAATCTTTGTTAGTCTGGTAATAAACTTCACTGATTGTTTTGATTTTCTTTGAACTATTAGTTTTAATGTTTTTAAATCAAAACATGCATTATTTGWTTTGCTCTCAGTTTTATCTAAGGAAAAATGAACCAGTAGCAAAAGCTGCTTGAAATAAAACTTCGGAATATCATGACACAACAGCTATTTCCTTTGGAACATGATTACCACTTGGTTCAGAAATTTCTGGAGTAAGCTGGCGGAAGAATTTGTGACCATGGGAATCTGTGTTTACATAGATGTATCCTGGAGGAGATGGATAATTTGCTGGGCACATCTCTTGTTTCTTTGGAGTATATTCTGTGCGGTACATAGTTTCATCCTCAAAACGAGCTGAATTGGGAAGCACAACGTGTAAAGGCTTGAAACTTTGAGCTGGAATAATCTCATGTGGTGTGTAATGAGATTTGAATGTGGTTAAATCATCAAATTTTCCTGTGGGTTTTGGAATTTCCTCATGTTTTTTAATAATTTCTTGCCGACAGCTGTCCCAAGCTTGAAAGTCATCTTTTGTGGTAGTATTCCCTTGGAAAGGGGCATCGATTCTTCTTCCATTAGAAACTGGTCTTATTGGGACGACAGGAGAAATCTGGTGTTTAACATAATCAAGGTGGCTTGTGGAGTGGAAATCCATGTTCCCCGCGGGTGGAATGTATTCTTTTGTTTTGCGGACCTCGGGCAAGGAGACTGACCATGGCTGAAAACGATCCTGGAATTCGGTGAGCCCGTTAAAATGAGCATTTGACTCAACTTTAGTATTTTCAGGCTTGCAGCTTTTTGCAAGCTGCCCAGGTAACCCCTTAAAATCATTCCGATGGGTTGTGAGATCTTCAAAGGGTTTGTTGCTTGGCCTGTATTCTTCTTTTGATCGCACAAATTTTGGTTCCAGTTGATGAGCAATGTAAGAAGTGCGATGGCTGGTAATGCCATCAAAAGGTACATCGGAAAGCTTGGGCATACAGAGAGGTTTAAAACTTTTCCTGGGATTCAGTTCCCTAGGAACAAAGTCATCTTGGAATGTAGTAGAATTCCCAAACTTCTCTGTAGGTGGATGGTATGTGTGGTCCACCTTATTAGGTTCCCTTCTTTGAACTCCCCACAGCCTATAGTCATCTTTAAGACAAAATACATATATATATAATATATATACATATTGTGTAAATATTTATTATTGAGTGTTCCTTTAAAATTAAGTCCCTTTTTGTTATTAACCCTCCCCATCCAAATGAAATGGATATAAATGAGAATGGTAATGTTATCTGCATGTTTGTGACATGGCAAATACGTCTTTCTGCTATTACTGGAATAGAACTGGGAGAAAATTCTACTTAATTACCTGCTAGGGCTATTTCTTTGAGGAAAATAAAATGTTCTATGTCAAGATTAAATGTGTATGTATACATAGAATTACTATTAACAGGTTATAGATATACTACCTTCTATTTTACATGGAAATATATGTCAGTTATATAGGACCAAAAGAAACTGTCTAGGTCCTGGGCCATATTCAGTGCTRGTAGAGACAATGACCCCTCATTTTCTTCTTATCAGCAGTGCAAAAGCTAGTTAGTTTTTTTTTTGTTTGTTTGTTTTTCTTTGCCTCTTTTTTTTTTCCTAATTTATGTTATTTTTTAAAGAGAATGATCTTTTAGAGACTTCTCAGTATCCAGCCTGAACTTCTTCACAGGGAGTTAATACCAATTTGTTTATTTGCAATCACTGTACTTTAGTTTCAGCAGTTTTTCACTCCTTCATACTCTCTTTTGATCAAATAGGTAGTTCTTGAATAAAGCAGTTTCATGCCTAATTTTATACTGAGAATAGACTAAATTAGTCATTACTTTATACCACCTATGTAYTTATATGGAGGCTAAATAGATGATCCATCTTTCTCTATAAATATATTTTAGAATAATACACATTTATTAAATACATATACATAGGTATAATTATAAATAAGCTGGTAAATGATAAGTCCTTTTTTTCCCTCAAATTCTATCCTTCTAGCTCTGTTTCTGTTACTGCAATCCCTTCTCTGCTTGCATCACACCAAGGATTCTAACTTTGTATTTTAATGGCTATATCTGGTTCTTGTTAACTCACCTTAATCTTTTCTTATACCACTGGTCCTCATAATCAGGTATATATTGATTTTCTTATCCTGACACCTCTTGTAGGTAATATATACTATCTACATTTACATACTTTTAACTGGAGGCTGGGGTACAAGCTATGCAGCACAGGCTGTTGACCTACACTACGGGTAACTGCAGTGGCAGGTGAAGTTTGCCCAKACCACAGAACAGGGGAGATGGTTTCACATTGATCACTCCAACGTCATTCGTAATACATTTTTTTCTAAAGCCATCTGGGCAATATATTTGGAGGTGTAACTACAGCCTCCAGGACTTCCTAGCTCCTCCTCAGCTGGCACCACTTATGTATGAGATACCCTCACGTACATGGGAGTTTCTCTCCTTCTAGCCAAGGAAACCTGCAGAAGGCTTCCCCTTAGAAACCTAAATATCAGCTCTGAAACAGCTAGAGTGCTGAACATCTAAAAGCTTTCACCTGCTTTCTATTCATCTCTCTGGGCTAAAGTAAGAAATTTGGTTTCATATCTTGCATGATTCAGGATACTACCTTGTCCTTCTAAAGAAGGCAGATATTATTACCTTGATAGGTTGGTATGGTGTCCAATTTTCCTCCTGTAGTGTGTTTTCTCTCTAAGGGTCTTACTATCATTGCTGGTTGTATTTTATGAGCATTATAATCTTTCTGATATGTTGTTCCCAGTTGTATTTCTCCGGTCTTTGGTTTATATTGTTCTGGTACCCGAAATGGTCGCTTCACAATATCATATGGTAAATAATCAGATCTGAATGGAGGAGAAAGGAAACACTGGTTAAAAACTTCTTTTTCTGATAGAATCACTTTTGCAWTTTTTTTATTAGATGGAGAAAAAGCTTAAAATGTTTCTGCTGAAAAGCCAAGTTGATGCCATAACTGAAGGGCCAGACCTCGTGACCTCTCTGCATTGGGCTTTCTCACAGTCCTAATTGTTTAGAACATTTAGAACAAAAATACCTTCTTTACAGATTAAAGTATGCTGTAAGGAACACAATTTTTTTGTATATTTGCTTCACTACTTATGGTGATATTTTTGAGGTGATTGTATTTTTATACTCATTACTACTACTTTAAAATACCTTAGGAAAGCAAAAGACACAATGATTGCACTTCAAAAATGAATGCAATGCAAAGTGCAGTTGCCCTTAAACCAAAAATATGGGAATCTTTAAAATACAAAGTAGCTGTAAAATATGTAGCTTAAAAATGTTTACTTAAATGTGGTGATTCCTTCCATTTTGCCACGATGCGCTTGATACTCTTGCTTYGGCTTAAGGCTCTGGGGAGGAGAGACGTTGCTGTACTTGGGGTATTTTTCCACATACTCGGTTGTGAGGTACGGCTGTTGTCCAGTATCATAGATCCTTGTGGGTTTGTGCGGGCAGCGATGGCGCCTGGGTACAACACATCAGGTGGGATTATTTTCAATAGTTTCATTTAAGAGGGAAATGTCCTATTTGGGAGCAAGTAACAAGTGAGGAAGAGCAAACACTGAGTAGCCTCGGTTTAAAATCTTTATTGAGTGGTAGAGGAAAATGCAAAACACGGCGCTGACACAGGTCCCACAGCACCCTAACCACATAGCACTCRGTATCACCGTACCTTAGTGCGGAATACGAAGAATGGACAGAGTTCATCTCAGTCTTCTAAGCAATGCTGCCAACAAGATACACTTTCCTCTCTTTTCATTTAATCTTTCATTATATTATAACTCTTATTTATAAGAATAACTACCCTGTTTCACTTCTTCTCTGACACCCACTCTTGTGCTGCTAGTAGACTCAGTGTTTTATAYAGGTTTGCATATTTAGGTGTGGTCAGTACGGAAGCTTAAACCACCTATATTTCAGAGAAATATATTTCCTCTTTATTTAAGCTTTCATAGTTCAGGAATCTAGCTTTAAGAAAGGGATAACAGCAGTGCAGCAGGTGGGGAAGTGCTGACCCTTTGCAATCTCTTCTAGAACACGTATGTGTTGCAACGTCCAGGTAACACTGCCAAGCAACCAGTACTCCTCTAAACACAGGAACACTGTAGCTATGCCAAAGCAAACACAATACGCTGCTTAAAACAATAACTTCTTAAGATTTTGTTTTCTGCAGAACTTTCAGTGTTTCAGTGTTTAAACTTTCTGTTTTATTCAATAATTGATATTATAAACCCGAGTATTTAAGTTGGCATCCAGTTGGGTTGTAGCTTTCTGCTGTCACACTGTCCTATCGCTCCCTCTCTGTACTTCAGCCTAAGCTGTGTTTGATATTAAATCATAAAAAAAAAAAACCTCTAACTCTTGATTCATCTAGGYCTTTTGAAGCAAAGCTCTGGGGCAAAGAACAGCCGTAACGTAGGGCCACGGATGTGATGTCCCGTGTGGGAGCAGGGGCAGAGAGACTGCCGCTCCACGGGAACGCTCGGGGAAAACGCTTCCAGCTTCTTGGTCCTGAGWCACATCCGCTTTGGGGATTTTAAGACTGACTTCAACCTGGGATTGTGGCTTTGCTGCTGCGAGTACGAGCCCTCGGCGGCCCCTCCGCCCTCCCGCGGCTCGGGGAGCGCAGAGCAGCCCCCGCGGCCGTTCCCGGGGTTTCCTGGCGCGCCGGTTCGCCCTGGGGGGCAGCCGGGCTCGTGCCGCCTCCCTGCCCGCACTCACCCGCACGTGCACAGCTCGCACACGCACCGCGGCCGCCTCATCCCCGCGCCGCGCCGCCGCCTAGCAACGGCCGCCGCTTCCGCCCCACGTCACGCGCGGGGGCGGGGCCGGGGAGGGCTGCCGGCTTCCGGGTGCGTGCGGCGCGCGGCGGCGCAGGTGGGGGCGCCCTCTCCTCCCCCCCACCCCGGTGCTCCGCCGCGGCGGAGGGAGACGCGGGCCGCGCGAGGTTCGGACTCCGGGTTCGTCTCCCTCCGCGGCCCGTGTCCTGTGGGGCCGGGGCGCTGCCGCCGGGCCCGCTGCTGAGCGCGGCGCCCCGCTCCCGTTCCCGCCCGCAGCGCGAGCACCATGGTCCTGAGCGGCGCGGCGCGGAGCCGCGGCCTCCAGAGGAAGACGGGCGGCATCAGGAACATCTGCATCCTGGCGCACGTGGACCACGGTGAGCGGGACGGGACCGGGACCCCCGGCGCGGCGCGGAGCCGCGGCCTCCAGAGGAAGACGGGCGGCATCAGGAACATCTGCATCCTGGCGCACGTGGACCACGGTGAGCGGGACGGGACCGGGCCGGGTCCAGGGTGCCTCGGTCCCGCCACGGGGCGGRGAAGCGACTTGCCCGCATGCCCCGGCCTCCGTTTCCTGATACAAACCACCCTTCGTTATTCCGCAGAGCCTTACCTTTTGATAAGTTGTTTTTCTTTCCAACTTCTGGAATGCTGATTTTGGTTGTTGACATGAATTAAAGGTTCGCGTGCGCAGGGTGAGGTGTTATAGCTGCATGTTGGGTGGGTAGAACTGCTTTGCACACGTGGAAGCGCAATAAATGCTTTTTTTTCAGGATATTAAGTTTAGCTASTTATATAATGTATCAGGGTTTTGCTTTTTGTAAAAGGCTGCTTGCCTTTTGATTGCTTAAAGTGGTGCCCGGTTTACTAAAAACAAATTACRAGCACCTGATGTATGTCAGATTGAATTGTTTGTGTCATTGTTTTAACTGTTTTGTACCTTCCTTTTAAAGCCTTTATTTTTTATATGTCATAACAGTAGACGTCAATATTCGTAGCATTGTCTTMTCCTTCTCTATTGTGTATACTTATTGAAACTGTTTATTTTTCTTTTCAGGCAAGACTACTTTAGCTGATTGCCTGATCTCTAGCAATGGGATAATCTCCAGCCGTTTGGCAGGAAAGGTAGAGTATTGCTGTAATTTTAAACAAAATCCTGGTGTGTAGGTACTTGGGGTTGGTAACTCAGGGGTGATCAAGGAATGAAGTTTCAAGTCTCACTAGACCTTATTTCCTCTGAGACAGYTGAGAGGCAGTTTGTGAAGATGAATCTGCTGATTTATCACCTCTTTCTCTGCTTTTGTACTCAGCTGAGATACCTAGATAGTCGAGAAGATGAACAGATCCGAGGAATAACGATGAAATCCAGTGCCATTTCATTGCACTTTGAGAAGGGTAGGTTATTGATGCTGGCACGTATAAACGTCAAGATTTTTACTCATGTTCTCATTCTGTTTTGTTTTGTTCTTTTCTTGTTGAGATATTTTATGTGCAACTCTTAGATTTTTCTGATGTAGTTTGTGACACCGCGAAGACCTAGACAACCAGGATAGTCAAGTTCCATGTTAGTGTTAGAGAAGCTACCTTAAAAATTTAAAATAAGCAAGTCAGAAGTCTTCTGCTCCATTTTTATGTATACCCTTTAGTATTCTTTGATTATTACATTTCACAGTTCTGTCAATTTCAAGATTTTCATTCCTGTACTGTGTTTTTTGGTGACTTTGCTGTTTTATTGTATGGTTCTGTACTTAAAGCACAGTAAGTAGCCTGGTGGAAAGTTTTGAAAGCATAACTGCCACTGCAGTTTCTAGTATTCGTAGCTTAAACAGTATAACCAAGTGACTGAAATAAATACTTTTGAAAACTGTTTTCTAATACTACCTTTTTGTTTGGTCCTAGGTGATGAGGAGTATCTGATAAACTTAATAGATTCTCCAGGGCACGTGGATTTTTCTTCAGAAGTATCTACTGCTGTCCGACTCTGTGATGGTTGCATCATAGTGGTGGATGCTGTTGAAGGAGTCTGTCCACAGGTGAAATAAAGTATATTAAATACATGAAGAGGATAGAGAAGAGAGAGTAAGCAAAAGAATGCTTATATGTCTTAAGTATGTTGTTAGAAATAAGTTAAACTGATTTAAAAAATTTGTGAAACTTTCCATAAATAACATAGGTATGAAAGAGGATAGTGTTTCTTTTTATTTCCATCTGTACTGGAAAAAAAAAAAAGAAGTAATGTTTATTGATGAGTGGGTGTGGTATTGAAGCAGTGAGTATATCTCTTTTTTTTCTGATAATGGAATATCTGTATAGGGAAGAATAAATGTCTAAAGGAAAAATGAATCAAATAATATTGTTATGTGTGTTCAGGGAATTAAAAGCGAAGAATTATTCAAAAAAGCATTGTGATGGTTATATTTTACTTTTTCATGGTTTGATTTTGAAACTTGGCTTAGAAACTATATGTTAGGAGGAGCTTTTTTTGCTGTAAAAATGGTCTCTTCAGAATTCTGTATTAATGCTATGTACTATGTGAGTCAAAGTTCTGGCTGACATTTCAAACTGGGACCTTATTATAAATTTATTTACATTTTAGAATTATATTGCCCTTCTCTTTAACACTGCACTGCTTTTGTGGCATTGTGTAGTGTATTTAAAAAAAAAAAAAAAAAAACTATTTCTTTTTAATAGACTCAAGCAGTTCTACGGCAAGCATGGCTAGAAAATATCCGTCCAGTATTGGTGATAAATAAGATTGACCGTTTGATTGTGGAGCTCAAGTTCACCCCTCAGGAAGCTTACATGCATCTGAAGAATATCTTGGAACAGGTATTCACTCTCTACTGCTATGTTCATACAGCAGCTTTTGTCTTGTTTTTCTCCTGTCCCTTTTTCTCCCAATTGAGTGACATTGCAATTTTCAGTGGCTCATACCTGGAATAAATATAGGGTAGCAGAACCAGTTTTCCTTGCTTCCTGAGACCAAGTGCCACCATGCACATTCTGCACCTCAGATGGTGTAGTATAAAGAATTATCAAACACATCTTCTAGGAAAATACTAGTGGGTGTGTGCAGAAATGAAATTAATTCATCTTTAAAGCCGTAAATTAAGCTGCCTTTAAACTTTATTTTCAGAGTTTTCTGTAAACACTTGTCTACATGGTTTTCTTTGGCCCTTGTTTGTTGTTTGGCTGTCGGATGTAATGAGTTTTTATGTCACCGTTCTTTATTTGGAGGAACAAAATACATTATGTATGRTAACGTATATCTGAGACAATCCTCAGATGTTAATATCATCAAACCCCTACTTTCACATGACAGGATTAGATACAGAAGGGCTTCTGTTTTAAATTATGGATTATGCATTATGAATCCTTACCATGGCTTTTTAATTTGTTAAACCAATCTATTATTTATGTTAGTGAGGTTGTGTTGAATTGCATTTTAGTTGGATGAGTTGTGAAGGAATGAGTAAATCTTAACGTGTTCTTACCCTCCCAGGTCAATGCAGTCACAGGAACACTCTTTACCTCTAAAGTACTGGAAGAAAGAGCTGAGARAGAAACAGAAAGTGCCTCGGATTCTGCAGCAGGAGATCAAATTTATGACTGGAGTGCTGGCTTAGAAGATACTGATGATTCTCATCTTTATTTCTCACCAGACTATGGAAATGTAGTGTTTGCCAGTGCAATTGATGGCTGGGGTTTTGGGTAAGTCTGAGATTTAATTACTGCCTTGCTATTATATTATTACCGTAAGACCTTCAAATGTTATCATTTGGAATATATTTTTAATATGTGTGATAGGCTGCTGTGTACCTGTCAGTTCTACTATATGTTAACACTGGGCAGCTGAAAATAATACTGACTTTGGCATCTGTCAATGGAAGCAACTGCTCCTGAGCCAACGACCTCTATTTTGTAGAATAGCTGCCAACCCAAGTGTAGTTTAGGGTGTAGGCTGTTAAGGTGAACTTAGTGTTCTATTGATCAGTGCAGTTTGATAGAGTAGGCTAAAAACTTCAGGAGTACAAGAGCTGTTTCACGAGAAGATTGTCCCTTCTAGCTCCTGGGGCATTCATAACAAGCATAACAAGATGGACAACTGGCAACAGGCRATCAGTTTCAGCTGTCCAGTGCAGAGCTCATTAYGGAATTAGTTTGATCTGCCTTTTCTCTACCAGACTTTGGCTTCTTTGTGAAATTATGCCTTTGTTCTCAGGTGTTTATACTTACCTGTCATAATTAACTTTCTTTTTCCTGTTATTTTTCTTCTTTCAGGTGTGTTTCTTATCTCTTGTTACATAACATTTGTATTTCTGTTTCAGCAGTTATTGAAGACCATTGCAGAGAATTTGAGGGTAGAACAACATCAGAAAATTGTCTATATTTGAGTTTGCCGTCAGGTCTGTTTTTCAGTCCTGCTCTTAGGAATGAGGTTCAGAGGGCAGCAGCCACTTGCTCGGGTTGCACATACAGTTTGGTTGCCGCAAGGTGGAGTCCTTGTCTTTATCCTGAGTACACAATTAGAAAAATGCACTCTATAATTTAGTCCACATCTCTTTTTTTAAATGATTGTGCAATATTGAACTGTAACATTTTTAAGTCAAARTCAAGCTTTTGTTTGGATTTAAGGTTCTTCCGTACAGGATGCATGTTGGAAGACCTTTCTATTTATGTGGAAAACCTCATCTGGCCTTCACACCTTTTGTGGTCCGCCCATGAGCACAGGTGTTGTCTGAACTCCCTCAGGTTCCACACAATTGCCCACCCACTGCTTGGTGTCTCTGCTGCCTCACAGTACAGAAAGGCACCACTTTGCTGGTTGGATTTCCTCCAGCTTCCCATCCTGCTTGGCAGCACTGTGTCCTAAATCATTGTGTAGGATGAGTCTGATGCTGAGCATCTCTGAGCTGCTCCTCACTGGCCTCTGCCTGAACTCTTACACCTTAYCTTACAACATTTCCTTAATTTCCTGCACAGCTTATGTATTCAACTGTGCAAGGTAGCCTTTTGCTCATATTCAGTACTCGGTAACATTTCTCCTTCATTTAAGAGCTTGATCTCACCCTCTGGTGTCTTTTGTTGGAGAGAAAACAGGCTGAGCATATGGCAGGGARCGATGGCTCGTGCGTTTACAATGCGTGGGTGAGAACGTGAGCACCCTTAAAGAAAAGAGTGTGTTATGGATTGGAGCTTGTCTATAAAGACATGTGGTCAGGTTGGGAACCAGCTCTGTGAAACTGAGATGCAACAAGAGAAGAAGTGCTGAGTTAGAGAAGGAGTGGGAGAGGGTGTCGTGGCTGTGGGCTGAGTACATTTAAGTTCCAGCTGGTTCCAGTCCGCAGGTAGATCTATCACGTCCACCTTTTAGTTTTATATTGCCCAACAAAGGTAGTTGTGTTATCACTGTAGTACTTTGATCTTTGTGCTTAACTGGTGATGTCAGGCTTGTGCTTCTGCCTAGATKCCCTCTTTCAATTCACTGTCATATGATTTAAAGGAAGAAAGTTCAGATATGAGGTGAAATAAATCCTGTGTAAGAGACAGAACTGGCATCCAACTTTGAGCAATTAAAAATCCATAAACAAAGGGCAGTATAAATTACTCTTAATGCAGTGTATCTGTCTGTCCTGCTTTCTGTCTTTCTGTTTATAGGAAAAATAGTTTTGAGAGGAACTGGCAGGAGAAATGATACAGTCCTTGCAGTGACTCAGTGACGGCTGAGTCAAATGTAGTAATCTTAAGTAGTAATCTTAAGAATTCTTAAGCAAAGTATTCCTGCTTATATTTTAGCTGAACCTATGCTGTAAGATTTTTTTCTAACTTAGTTCTTCTGGTTGTCATCTTGTTCTTCAAGATCAATTTCTTTGAGGAAATATTGGTATTGATAGGAGTTTTAGAAAGCACTGCAGGATTGTTTGTTTTTTTAATATGAATATGAGAATTAAAAAATGTATTTGGTAGGATTCTCCAAGTGTTATTTCTTTTCTGTTGTATTTATTGAAACATTTCTTAAATTGTCTTTATTGAATTATCCATGTGTCACAGCCGGAGACTACGTGATACAGTATTTTTCTCTTGTTCCACGTAAATTATGTACCCAGTATATGATAGTCTGGTTTATATTAAACTGTTTTCTGTCCCACACAATCTTTCTCCAGCTTAGACAATATGACGTGACTCCTATCTGGTAATTTTCTGACTTACACCCGTTCTTAATCTCTAATTTTTTTTCTCCCCTTTGACATCGTCAAAAGATACTAACATATTTCTTGAAACTCGGTGAAAGCCTGTCTTGGTGTCAGATACTGCTTGGTGGCTTCCTGTGAGCTGGTGGGTCCTGGCTCAGAGAAGTCACATAATGGGAGGGGAAAAAAAGCCTTYTTTAAAATTCATTTCAGGAGATACGACTGCCAGCAATACCATCTGGTGAAATATGGATCAGTGGAGCATTTTCTTAATTAGGACAGGCCTTGACTGTTGGTAGATGCTTTGGGGCTTTGTTCTTAAGAATATTATAGTTTGTTGTAGAAGAATAAATAAAGCCATCAGGCAGTGCCAGTCTGTTCCTGTGCTGGGAGGAGTACAGGTGCTTTTTTTTTAAAATCTTCAGGTATTGAAAGAGTGCCGTAAACCCACATGCACATGCTGATAAGGAATCGTGGAGGTTTTCTCCTCTTTCAACTTTTGGGGAACTAATGGAAAAGATTGTTTTGGGCTCAGTTCAGGACGTACAGCTTCTATTTTACTGACATAAACAGGTGCCTTAGGCATGCAGAAACTTCCAGTTTTGCATTTGGAAGGGCAGATTATTAAATTAGTTTCTGTAAATACTCTTGCTCTGATTGTGAATGTGTCTTTGTATGTATGRGAAGAAAATATGTGAAAATAAAATCTTCTACAAATACTCAACAGTTTGAGTGAGGAAACCACAGAAGCATCACAGTACCACCTTTTTAGGTTGTAAGCAGCCTACTTTTCAACCCCCAGAATTGTCTTTTCCTTACGGCATTATGTTTTTATATTATTTTTTGTTCTTGACTAATTATTTAAGCAATACTTCAAACAAGGAATGGCCTAAGTAGTTGATTTGAAAAAATATTTACCTTCATTTGACAGGTTGAGCTCAAATGTGGTTCAAAGGATATTTGGTATTAGCTTCTACCATTCTGATCATAGACTGTRGTTAAATGCGTAATGTATGTTTCATAAAATAAACACAAGAGTTACAGCTTAATATTTAGAAGGTTTATTTTATTACTTTTATTTTTTACTCTGGGAATAGTATARAAGTATTTCAGATAAACAGGTTCAGTTTTTGTGCTGTCTTAAAAACAAACACCGCAGATGTTTTTGAGCTGTTWCTACTGAATGTTTGTGTAGGTGTAAAATAGCATGAGCTCAAGTGAAGACAATTGGGGAAAATAAAATAAGGATTTGAGGTTTGTGTATGATTATCATGTAAACTATTGCTTGTTTGGACTTGTAAACACATCTAAACAGAAACAGCATTACAATTTAATTAGAAGGCTTTTTTTTAAATTATTCTTTCAGGATTGAGCACTTTGCCAAACTGTACAGCCAAAAGATTGGAATTAAGCCTGCAGTACTTCAGAAGACTTTATGGGGAGATTATTATTTAAATACAAAAGCAAAGAAGATAATGAAAGGTGATCAGGTAATTTCATAAGAAGGTTGTTGATGGCTTTCTGTAATGTCAAATATATCAAATCATATATTCAAACTTTTTAAATAGAGTATGAATTAGAGATCTTGTGCAGTTATCTTTTTATGACTGGTTTGTTTTTGAGTCAAGATTTTACCAGTTCYTTATAAAAATATTTAGTTTAAAGTGTAGCCTAGCGGCTTTTGGTAAAACTGAGGCATGGCTAGTGRTTAGCTATATAATGTTTATTTTATGTTTTACCAGTCAAAAGGAAAGAAACCCTTGTTTGTGCAGCTGGTGCTGGACAACATATGGAATCTGTATGAATCTGTTATGAAAAGGTGAGAATTGTGATGTTTTCATGGAATTACTTACTAATTGATATAATGATTTTTGAAATATTCTGATCACTTCAAAACACAAGAACTTGCAGATGTGTTAAAAATTATTTGGAGTCTTTTATTTTTTTTCCTCTCCCTATAGAGACAAAGAAAAAATTGAGAAGATAGTCACCTCTTTAGGACTGAAAATTGGTGCACGGGAGTCGCGGCATGCAGACCCTAAAGTTCATCTTAATGCCATTTGTAGCCAGTGGCTACCAATATCCGAGGCAGTCCTCTGTATCCTTGAAGACAAACTTTTTATTCTATTGGCAGTTTTTAGATTTCAGAGCTTGCTAATGTGTTTCAGTATATGATTTGGTATAACTTGTTTTCTTTTTCATGCTTATAATAGTTTAATCTATTTTCTCGGTACCTATATCTGTGTCTTTACTTAYCTGCAGTTAGTCTTTCTACTAGCTTCATGTTCTCCAGCCATGTTTTCATTAAAAAATTAACTTATAAAGTAATGTAATATTTTTTATTATGTAGTTCATGTGTATATTTTAGTATTGTTCCTGAAGGATAAGCTAATCTCCTTTTTATAGTTCTATTTTTTTCCATGAATTTTTAAAAATTTGAGACACCCCTTTACAATACAAGATCAGCCTTTAACTGTTCCTTGTCTGTCTTTGCATTCGTTTTTAAAAAAGGATATATATATAATCATTCATAATATATTGGCACATAATATATAGCTGTATCAAAAAGCTTCAAGAAGCTGTTGTATCTTAGGGTGATGGTAGTGTTGAACTTGCATGAAAGCTCACTTGTTCTTAGGATCCAAATTAGTGAGAGCTTCATTTGGAGAAGAAAGTTATTTCTGGAGTAATAACGTGTAAAAGACAGTAAAGAGGGTAATTTGTTGTGTGTTTTCTCATAATAACTAAAGATGTTGATGAAACAGTGCTATGAGTGAAGCTAGGGGGACATCCATACAAATTTAAGTGAGGAGCAAGTACTTCACTGCAAGACAAGGGAGAGACCTGCGTAATTAGAACTGGGTGGAAATTTTAGCAGAATTTAGACATTAAAATTTTGTGTGACTTTGTTTTACAAGAAAGAGTTTTAATGCCTTCTGTGAGTTTTGTGTCTGTGCTTATGCACTTGTATTCATATGTATGCATAGTAACTAATTGGTAGCTGTGTATAAATTATTGATGTATAATTACCAATTAGTTCTGTAAATCTTGTTCCGATTGTGCTATTCTGAGTTTCCTAGCAGTACTAGGGGTGGAAGAGGAGGTCTATACATGGTAAGAGACAGAGCTGGATTTTAATTATCTGTTAAGGCTGACAATTTGTGCATAATATTGTTGACTTAWAGAAACAAACATCTAAAGCATTTTTCTTACCGTTTATCATTAAGAAAATATATATCCTTAGCAATGTGTTTTAGCTATGGTGTGTAATAAACTTCCCAGTCCTCTTGACATCACTGCTGAGAGAGTGGAAAAGCTGATGTGTGTTGGAGCTAGAACATTTGATTCTTTACCACCAGAAACCCAGGAACTGAAAAGTGGTCAGTAGTTCTTCTCCAGTTAACATGACAGCTACAAAATTCTTTCTTTCTTGGTTGTCTTTTGTGTTTAATCATATGATGCGTCATGACTTTATGTAGTTTTATAATTAATTTGCTTGTAGCTTGATGGATATTTATCAGTGATATGCCGTAGTGTTATGTCTTTCATTGTATGTCTTTTTTATAGCCTGTGTTTTCTTCTATTCCATATAGCTTTTAGGTAGCTCAAGCTGCAGGTGTTTTTAAGTCTGAGGCTCTGAACCTGTTTGGGCATTTAGGAAGGATTTCCGATGAATATTTGTAAATAGTTCTCACATCAGAGTTTCACACGGTACTAAATGCAGGAACACTCATCATATGCTCATATTCTCTTTTTGGAGCTCTGAGTTATTTATAAGCTCTGCACATGTTCGTGTATGTAGAATCAGAAAGATGATGATGCCTCGAAAGGGTCAACTTCTAGTGTGTCTGGTGAATATCTTTAAGGAAAAGCTAAAAGCAAGCTGAGAACTGCTGAGTATTCAGTAGATTTGGAAATCCAATTTTGAACTGATGTAGATATAATGCTCCCACAATGAGGTAGCATTATAAMGATCTGTTTAAATGGATATGTGGAGGAAAAAAGTAGGTCTTGCATATRGCTTGGGTTTTTGGCTTTATAACTAGACTGCTGTTTTATTGTAAGGTATCTAATATCTCTTGATATTTCAAGAGATAGTTCAATAAAGCTGCTCCCKGAAAGTAAGGGAACTGATATTTTCATCCTCTACTGAAGGATAACACTGTATTCTGCAAACAACATTAAACACTCTATCGATGTAAGTTAACTAGAAGACACAGGCCTCCAAACTGGGACCTGCTCTTAGTTATGAAAATAAAGTGTATCTGAGTTTAGTGCATGTCATGGTACTTGTCAGTGGTGGACTTGCATCTTCCCTTAATAGTTTACAATAGCAAGATTGTTTAGAGTGTAAAAGAGTTTGCAATTTTTAGTTGCTTGATGAACTCACTAAGTTTCATTTTTGTTCAGCTTTTCTGAAGTGCAGCAGTGAACCAACAGCCCCAGTTATTGTCTTTGTTTCCAAAATGTTTCCTGTTGATGCAAAGGCACTACCACACAATAAACCAAGGTAAGAAACTGTAATACTTTTCTGATGTACCTTGAGTACTGACAAGAAACATTCTGCTTGCTTGAGTAAATTGTCTTAGTTCTGAGAAAATAGTGCTCAAATTCTAGAGTTACTATAAAACCTTTTCAGGAAATAGACCTTCTCTGAATGAGTTTGATCTGTTTAATCGTGTTAGTTTTTGAAAATCTAGCATGGTCATTAAGAAYAAAAAGTACTTATCAAGGAATATTAATTTGGTATGAATATTTTGTCTTTAACATATTGTATGTTGATTCAGGATTTTCTTTTTTTGCATTAAACATCTTGAATTTTATCTATATTTGTATTGAATCAAGCAAATAGTAATTCTTTAATAATCGTAATTGTATAGCTTATACATATATTTTATATATTTTATATATTTTATATATTTTATATATTTTATATATTTTATATATTTTATATAT
>NW_020455655.1:4820122-4845299 GCF_003342845.1 Nothoprocta perdicaria
TTTCATATATATATGTAGTAAATAGAACTGAATAATTCTTTCTATAAGAGGAATTTTTCTTTCAGGAAACAAAATGCATTACATTTATGACTTTTCTGGGCACTAGATGGTGCTATTTTACTTTGAGTTGTGTCCATACATATATCCAGGGCAGGAATTCCTGCTTGGATGTCACTGTAGGATAGCCGTGATGGTCCTGCTTTGTGTGCTGTTTCTGACTCGGACTATGTTTACAGAGACCTTCCTCACCCCGTCAGCCCTTCTTCAAATCTTGCCTTTCTCCCCTTTTATCCAGTGAATTGAAAGTTAGTRTCTCATTTCCCGGTTTATACGAAAAGCGTGTCTTGTTGTCTTTAATACTAAAGTTTTTGAATTGGCTGCTAATCAGACAATGTTAAAACAAAATCACATGACTTTCCCTGAGATAACCAGTTATTATGAGCACCATGTAATTTTGCCAATGAGCTAGTGTCAGTAATTTACTTTAGAAATGACAGTTGAATTCCATTCTTGAAAAGAAGAAATCAAGGTAAATATATATTTCTTAATGTTTTAATTATAAGAATATATAGGTGAGCAGTTCTTGAAGAACTCAAGAAAGGAATTTATTATAGAGAGGAAGGAAAGATGCATCAGCGAAACAAAATATGCATGTTTTTGCTTATATGTGGTTCTTCAGTGTATGTTTTGAATTATACTGACTACCGTGTGTTATTTCCAGTTAAACAGAGAAGCTTGTTCTTAATCAAAATTGAGTTGAGGCTCTATTAAATATGTGAGACCCAACATTTGAACTAGACAGTTCACAAGGACACTTTCTAAGACTGCCTGAACATGTAGAAGAATAAAGAATATCTACACTGTGTAGAATAATAGTGTTTTACAGCAATGGCTTTATATTTAATAATTTAAGAGCACTGGTAAATATTTTATGTCTCAGAATTGAGTGCTAATTTTGGAAGAACCATAGTTCTTTTTGTATATTCTGCAGTTTCTCTTTCCTTTTCCAAGGTAAAATCTTCAGAAATGSAAACTGACTTTGCACCTTTTATAGTTGCTGTATTTCTGCCATCTGCTTGTGATGTTGGTTTAAGCAGAACTTGGAAAAAGTGAAAGGCTCTTCAAAGTCCAGGGTGTACAGTATATGATAAAGAAGGATGGATTTTTAATTAAGGCAGACTCCTTAGAGAMCTTGGTTGGCCACAACTGCCTGCTTAGGAGGCGACTGTATTACGACTTTGGTACTTTTAGTATACAATCACYTCATTTTCAGTTTTTGTATTGTTTTAGTAAGGGAATTTGTCATCTATTAAAACATGAAAATCATGAAAAGGAATCTGTTCTCATGTTACAAGTAGCTGTCAGCTTAATCTTACATTGGGAAGATTTGAAATATGACTTTTACCTGGTCATGATTCTCCGTTTTTGCCAGATATTCTTAAAGAAACAAGAACTGAGTGAATATACTTGCTGTCTTATAGTTTCTTCTGTCTGAATCTTTGAAATTGCTTACTAATTCTAACCAAATTTGACAGATGTGCAGTTTTAAAAGATATCAAATCCCCATACTTTCGTGAAGCCCTTTTTTAACCCCTTTATTTCCACCCCTTTTTATTAGTGTTTTTCATTGGATTGTTCTCTAAAATGTCATGTGTAGGTATATTTAAAAAAAAAAAAAAAAAAAAAAAGTCCTAAATTGGAACAGTTTGGTACAGAGTATAAATGTTTTTCATGAGTTTCAGAATTCCTTCTCTATCTAATTCCGTGGAAAAGAGGAATGAATATTAGATCTAATTGTGATCACTTTCAAGTAATTTGCAATATTTTTGGTTTATTTTATATAAAATGTAGAAAAACATAAATCGGAGATCAAATGTTTCTGTTTGTATCAAATGTGTGCAATAAAATCCACTACTACTTCTAGTTACTCTTAAGTGGTTATAAAGAACCTACTGACCCAGTAACCTGAACTGTTAAAATTATATGCCATGACTGCTTTAAGGGATATAAATAYTATGATATTTTTACAGTTTTCTTTACGATACTCTGAAAAGTATTTCTCTTTCCTCAATCAGCTTGAATCAGTATTTTTTTTTTTCCTTTGGATGTCACCATGAAATCAGCACTTTCCCACACAGTTCTGCGTGGAGTCATTAGGATGGTTGGTACTTGGTTTTGCAGAACAGCTTGTTTGCTTGTCTTAAACCAGGAGACTGCAGTGTACTTCATCTGTTTCCTTTCTGATGTTTCCTAAAGCTTCTATGGGAATAAGAAAAACAAAAAACATAAATCCTATAGTATTACCTACTTTTTCGCTTAAAAAAAAAAAAAAACATTGTTTTTGTCAAAAGAAGGTGTTTATGAAGCTCCAGCTTCTGCAACAGATTGCTATCTTCTAAATTAATCTGTATGTTTAAAGCCCATATGACTTTCAGTGGCTTCATTCTGATCTAAGGCCATCATCTTCTGCTCGCACTAATAGTCTATATTAAACTATAGTTAGCGCCTAAGATATGAGTATGTCACTAGTCATCTGAACAGCCTGTCAGGGTTACAGGTTAATTTCTGGGGGTGGCATCCAGTTATATAATTAATGGAGCAATATGTGCTCTTCAAGAAAGAAAAACCCTGCTTGTATCGTTGTTATGAAATGAGCTGTAATGTTTACATTGGAATCCAATTGAAATCTGTGGAACCAATCTGAGAAAAATGCTCTTTATTAATGAGTGAGATCTGAATCTCCTGCTATTGGTTAGCCTGTGTAATTCTGAGTTTCTGAAAGAAGAGTTTACAGAGTTCTGGATGTATTTTGCTTCAAGTGTTCTTTGTTGCATATTTATGATGCAAGATAAATCAAAAGTCAGTATATATCAGTCAAGGGTTAGGTCTGGGTGTTTTTCTAGGTGATGTGTGACAGCTTGATATTGATCTCTTGGTTACATTATGTATGCTGCAAAATGAATGACCTTTACTGTATAATGCAATGTGAAAAAGTTATATAGTGTATCCCTTTGCAGCAGCCCTATGCAATTCCTGTAAAACTCTGTAAATGCTGATTTGGATAGTTTTCAGCTGTCCATTTTGTGTGTACACATTTATTTCTACTAGGAATTCCCCTGTGCTTGCAGTTGCTTTGGAAAAGATATGAAATAATTGTACTTGCTGCAGATTAGCTTATGAATAGAAATAGTTCTTAAAGGTTGATCTTCAAAGGATGTTGCTGTTCAAAACTTGAAAATGTTAATTCTTGGTTGGAGTATGAAATAACAGTTTTGCAATGCAAAGATATTGAACAGTTTAATTGTAGTCTAAAAATTCCTGAGCTTCAGAAGAGATAGGAAGACCACTGGCCATGTTCTGTGGTAAGTGAAAGCAAACAAGCTACACTTGAGAGCTGTCCTTAGGGATGCTCTTGTCAGAAGTCTTTYTGTGCCAGATGCTAAGCAGAACAGCAGGCAGTGACTTAAACAGAGCTTAATCCTGATGCACAGTCGTGAGGATTTAGCCAGAAAATTTCCTGGAAACTACTTGATTTTTAAAAACCTTAATAAAAATAGTTTAAAAAGTTAACTTATTTTAACTTTTTAACTATTAAAAAATTAATAGTTATTCAAAATCAAGCATGTGTCTGTGAGCTCATGGGAGTTAAACTGGTAAAAACAATGGTTTAAAAAAAAAAAAAAAGGTAAAAAGCAAGTTCTTCCTGGCCACTTAAAAAATGTCCTTAACAGCATGGGATATGTTTCACAGGCACTTGCTGCAGGTAGTACCAGGCTTTTGGATCTGTGATCAAGTGCACCTGTATGGTCCCTTCAACCATTATCACGAAGCTGTAGATTCTTTCCTAGGGATGGAAAAGCAGTGAGAGAAGAAAATATGGGGAGAGAAGTGAAAAGGAGAATGCAAAGGAAGGGTTGTGTTTGCTTCTGGGTCCGTTTGCATTTATTYGGGATTGATTATACCACAATTTATTCAGTTTCTCTAGCTGGTAAAACCAGTGAGAAATGAAATCAAAGGGTTTTGTTGCAGATTAACACCTTGTGTGTGTTAATCTAGTACTATATTCTGCTTCAGTGTGTTATAATTATTATGTGGTATCTAAGGAAGCTACTGGGAGTGACTGATTTTATAGGAAATATTATGTGTTGACAGAAACCAGGGTGGAAGTCCAGGTTGTGCCTGCTAGCCAAAAACCCACCCAAATGTGATCTGTTTCTTATCAAATTGAGAATATAACTTACTCTGCTTATATGTATTGTAATTTATGCATGTGCATTCAGAATTTTAAAGTACCTTGARGGTTTGATATTAGAGCTATCTAACACCAAAATATATTAAAATCCTTTAAATCTTTACGTGATGGAGGGGAAAAGCAAACAACCCTTGTTTTTCTTGTGATCTTTTCCTGTGATTCGTTACATAATTGGAAAGTACTTTTGGGTGGTAGAGTGTGTTGAGATGCATGCACATGTCCTGTGTACGCTGTGCCATCGTGTATAGACTGCACTTATCACACCCCTGGCTGTCTCATCTCTACTTTGCCTATTAATGTCTCCCGTGGGAATTATTCTGACATTATGAACCCTTAAATAGCTTTGAATAACTGCCTTTGGGAAGAAAAAAATCCTCATAAAATGTTTTCTTCTCTACCATCTGCTTTGCATTTTGTTTTGTTAAGCCTCACTGTCTTCTACAATAAAATAAAAAAGAACCAGCAAAAATCTTCACTGCCCCAAGTTTCAAGAGACAGATTCTTAATTCTGACACAGTGACTGTTGAAGAGGTTGGGACAGGGAGGTGGGAGGAGAACAAGTTTCTAAGTAGTGGCCACATTTGCTTGTCTGTTGTTTTATTTGTGTGTGTGTTTGTTTTTCCTTTCCGCTGGCATGTAATATGTCTGTTCCAGTTTCAAAATTCTGAAACTCTTCTTCAAACCTTGGACATTTTACCCTGGCAGTCTCTAATAGGTGRTGTTGATAGTTGTTAATTTATGTATGGGATTTTTTGCTGTTCTCGGTTGAATGGTTGTATTCAAGGTTAGCAAGGCAGCTTATTAAGAGTGATTACCTTAAGTTCGGAAAATAATTTTAGTAAAACGAAAGATTCTATTAAGCATTTCTAAATTGTCTCTTGCTGAATGTTTTATATGCAAAATGCATTGGTATTCTGATAGTGAGACTTTATTGGACTTCTGMTAGTGAGACTGAGTTTTCCTCAGGCACGTGATCTGTTCATGGTTTTCTGCCTCTAACTAATCCGGTTTCTTATCAGTTCGCTCCAAGTCTTCACTGTCTACACACAAAAACTTYGACCTTTAGGTGATATGTTACCTCCTGATTTGGGAATGTGAAATGAGTGATATGAGGATGTGAATCATCCTGCCTTTTAAGATGAGAGCATATTTGTATTTCTGAAATTATTTATCAGTGTTCTGAAGCAATGTATAAATAGGTGTTGTATTTGTCTTTCTCATGTTGAGATATGACCCTTCTTTTTGCTGGCCTGAAATCTTTCACTTAAATTCTTTTCCTTTGAACTTTTACATTTTTATCTCTTTTGCTGAACAAAAGAGAGGATTCATTTAGGAAAGGTCTCCTGTGCACTGTCTGTGTGGGAATCCCTCTGAATACACACTCCATCTTGCTTATCTTGGCTTGAAGTCTGGCTTAACAAATTCCAAAGTACCCAAACTGCTTGACTGGTGATGCTTAGGGCTTTGATGAATTGATTTTTTTCTTTGCTTCACTCCTRCTGTGATTGGGGTAATTTTCTTAGGAAAGATAGGCTTGATATGATAATGTGAGGGACAAACATTAGTATTCATGATAATTTCTGTAGTCCAAGTTAGGCTTCTGTTTCTGGGAGAATACAAAGGCATCCAGTGGGATGTAAGCTGCAAATTGCTTTAATTCTTTAATTCTGTCTTATCTGTTATTCTAACCTTTCTGTTTTTATAATTCAGAAAACCAAAAACACTGCAAGAATACTTTTCTAAGTACTTTGTCATATTCACAGCATATTGACTATTTAAACTTTATTCTCAAGATATTTTGCAGTTTTACAAAACTTTAACCATGGAAACCATGAAGAGTAGACTATGACTATTCTCTTTCTATGAAATACTAAACAGGAGAACATGTAATAATTGTATGACTATATGCTCACCTGATCATTCCAAAATATCTCGTGTTTTATGGCTAAATGTGCCAATGATGCTGGCTTTTCTAGACCATAGCAGTGAAGATASCTGGTAATGTAAGCACCTGGCACAAGCAATTATAAATTTTGACGTTGTTAAAGGGAATGAATTATTAAACATGTCTGTAATATCCATAGCAGGATTGTAGGTTCAGCTGTTTCATATGAGAAATCACTGGAAACAGTGAAAGGATTGTCAATAAAGGAAGATCAGTATCTGAAATTAGCCTGATCCCTATCACAGTACAACATAACTTCATAAAACAATTTAGGACCAGATTTAAAATTGCAGACACTTTTAGGGAATGTTTTTAGATTTTTTTTTTTTTWTATATATGTATTTAACTCAYCTCACTGTTTAAAATGCCTGAGAGGAGTTGCAAGTAGARGCAATTCATTTATATTGTCTTTTGGAAGAATGATTACATGTCATTCTGTAAAATATTTCTTCCAGGTTGGCTTTAAAATCTTGATTCACTTTTTTGGTTTAATAGATTTTTTTTAAGATAGGCCACACTACTGGTGAGATATAAATTACATTAGAATATTGAAATTCTCTTTTTGTTCTCGTCTTCTTTTTATTTATTGTCTTGATTTTTTTTTTTTTCTTATGAGATTATTCATTTTATGGGCAGGCTGCTATGGCAAAGTCTTTTCCTTTCATTTGAATGCTTGTCTTAAAAATGACATTAGAATAGAAAAAAATATGCCAAGTAATTCAAAATGAGAATATTTGTGTAAAATTGAGGGAGGTGGGCAGTCTTAGATAATTTTTTATAACTAGTTTGGTATCCAAAAAGTTAGCTTAGGACATTTAGTCTTAGCTGTTATTGTACTGCTCAGACTAAGATCCTGGGCATGACAATAAAGTGATTTTTAAAACTGTGTTGGATCTTTAATGAAAAAGTTAAAATCCACAGGTTAGTGGCAGAAACTATTGATTTATTTAACAAAATAGAGGAATAGGAATAGACAGTAGACTAAATTTGGTAGAGGAACAAATTTGTATGTATTTTAATTCCACTAAAATAAACTATGTAATAAGCTTTTACTTATGCAAGGTATAGTGTAATTATTCTGATTTTTTTTAAAATGATGTTTCCAAATGTTAACATTTTAAAATACAATTTAGACCTTTGACTCAAGAAGAAATAGCTCAGCGGCGTGAACTTGCGAGACGAAGGCACGCAGAAAAATTGGCAGCAAATCAAGAAAAAGAGCTGTCAGACAAGCCCCCAAGTGAAAATACATCTGAAGTGAACACTGGTGAGGCAAAAGGTGTATATCATCCTCAACTATCTATTTTTTCTCCCTAGACAGTACCTTTAGTAGTAGCTAAACGTCATCAAGGTAGGTACTGATTACCAAGCTGTGTACCTTGAAAGAATCATTCATGCTCTAGCCCAAAAAAGAAAATAAATGAGACTAAACAAATAGGCTGTAGAGATTTATGACAGAGCTGATAGCTTATGAATACTATAATGCAAAAGCAGCTTCTTTACATGGCCTGAGAGAGTGAGATGGTACTCGAGTGAGATGGTACCCGGAAGGGATAATTTTATGAGMATTTTGATTTTTGTTCTATATAGGAAGACAACTACTTTTTTTGTGTRCTATGTAGAAGATTCAGGTTTGTTTAGTTTCCTGTTGGACACTTCTGACCCCATGTCTAGCATATTGCACTGTATGCCAATTTAACTAATTCCTCTTAGCTTTTATCAGAATACCTGTTTTGTTAAAAATATATCTATATAAAGGAAACTATCTAAATAATGGGTACAGAAATGATGTATAAGATAGAGGTTCATACAAAGTTATAGGGAGGGGTTCCTGCTGCCTTTTAATGCATCATCAGTCATGATAGGCTACGATGTATTTAATTTTTTCTTTAGATGATGCCAAAGAGACTGTTTTCATACTCCATATGTTTTTCTAACTTTGACTAGGTGAAGAGCAACAGCTCAACAGTCAAACAGAGATTGTGACCTCAAAGGCAGTGAAACAGGAAGCAGACAACAAGGAGTCTTTCATTGCTTTTGCTAGAGTGTTCAGTGGCGTGGTGCAAAGAGGGCAAAAGATCTTTGTTTTAGGACCAAAATTTGATCCTGCTGAKGCTTTGCATAAGGTAAGAGGTGACAGTGAAATGTTTTGATAACTTAAGATTCTTTTGAAACCCCAATGACTTAATTTTTTTACGTGCTGTTCACTCATAAAGAAGTTCAATTAAAAAATTCCTAAAGCATCAAAGGAGTTTAGGAAATTAATTTTAAAAGACTTTTCATTTATTTTAAAAATTATTTTAAAGAAGGAGCAGTCCTTGCTTATGGCTTCTTTCTGTCTGAAGATCTCAAGTTTTTGCAATCTTTCTTATTAATAGGAACAGATCTTTTAATAGAATATCMAGTTTGGCAACAGATAATCTATTTTCTCCTGTTCTGTGAAATGTGTTAGTTAAATGTGTGCATTTCAACTAATTTTCACTCGGATTAAAAATAGRTAATTTAAAACCTTATGTAGATTTTTATCAAAAGACAGACCTAAAGTGCCAAAGTGTATGTAAGCACACATGACATCCTTCAAAACTTAGATATGACTTTCAGCTATTTGCAGAACCCAATATTTTGCAGTGAAAATAACTAATTCATAATGGCAGAGTGAAACACGTTCATGGGGACCGGGGTTCTGCTAAGGATAAATATCAGCATAGGGTGAATAAATATGTACTCTGATCTGGTCAGCATCTGTCAGGGAGGTTTGGGGGATTTTATGTATGCTGCATGGCAAGAAGTTTCAAACTTGGTAGCTCTGCATTTCTTATTAGGTATTACAAAGTTTACTGCAATGGATTTTCTGAAATGTGTTAATTTATGCTGAATTACTGAGTGGGCAGAAACCATCAGGCATTGTATTAAGGGATAACGGTGGTCTTAATTTTGATGAAACTTTCATTTTTTTTTCTGCTTCCTGACTTTACTACCTTAGGTCTATTTTAATGGGCACTGGCCATCTGTGATTCCTGGTCTAAAAAGTGTGCACTTAGTGTAATTACTGAAGATGATTCAGCATGTTCACAACAATTCTACATGTGCATGCATGATTTTACCTTTATTACACAGGATGTAAAAAATTGTGCCCTGTGCCTCTTTGCACGTCACCCTTAGTATGCTATTAAAAGCAGTTATTTTTACTTCCGTGAAGATGAACAACTCATTAACAACTTAGTTCACASAACCACCTCTTAAACCTCTCAACATTGTTATTCTTTCTGAGCTTGAAACTCCCAAAAGAAGCGGGAAAAAATGATGAATCTCAAGTAGGTAAATATGTAGGTAAGATGTGCCCGATCATTTTATATTGAACAAAAATTYGGTTTCTTATTTTTCCAGCAGTTCTTATTATTGCTGTTTATTTGGTTCTGAGTAACATCACTGAAACCATAAGCAGTTTCATTTATATTAGGAAAGTCTGACCTTTCCTGATAAACGTCCAATGCCCTTGTCTTACTCTGCTTAGTTGCCACCCGACTGTTCTGCAACAGATGATCTGCCATTAGTACCTCATATGACTACTTGTACGTTGGAGAATCTCTATTTGCTCATGGGAAGAGAACTTGAAGACCTTGAAGAAGTACCTGCAGGAAATGTTCTAGGTAAGATTTAACTAATATTTAATTTCCTTGAAATACTCCATCATCCAGAGTATAACGGAGTCATTTTGATAGGATTAATGATAAGAAAACATAGCTTAAATATGTGAATATTTTCAGGTATGCTACATGTGGAGAAAAAAAAAACTAATTAAACTGTGACCTTTGGATCGTGAAGRGGGAAGAACTAATGAGTAGGAGAAAATTAGGGATTACTGTCTCATTTACGCTTATCTTTCTTTACTGTTATCTTTCATTTGGAGTATTACCAGGTAAGCATCACCAGCAGGAATTGACAAAGGCAGCAGTAAGTTCTAAGATTTCATAAAATACCAGGATTAAAAATGTTTTCCTAACAGTGGAATCTCTGTACTCTTACTTTTCTAGTATGCGGATAATTCTGTATTATTAATGAGTCTACTAGAGTTCTGGTGGTAGAAGTTATTTCTTTTAATAAGTCTGTGGCAAACTGAACTTTTCCACATTCTTCTGAAAGTTAAGTCATCCTAAACATTAAGTTATACCAGAGTTGGACCTGCTTTGCACWAATAGTAATAGAGTTAATGACATTTGTTGCYGTTTGTTTTTTTTCTTGAACATAMAAAGTAACATTAGTCATTTAGAACGCGTAAACTTCAAAAGTTCTTGGTTCTTTTTGTTAGTCTTCATTTTGTGGCAAAAAAATGTTTCAACTGCAGCAAAAGCGAAGATTCTTTCATATCTGTGCTCTGGTTCCTAGAAAGTTGAATAAATGTGTTCCCTTGATATGTATCTGTCATTTAAAATTCATGCAAAAAATATTCCAAGTTTCTTACATGTGGAAATTGTTTTAGGCAGTAAAAGCAAATTCATGGTCCCAGGCTTCATGGAGACTGCAGAATTCACAGTATTATAATACTTGAAAGAAACTTGAGAAAAATGTCCATTTGATTGTTAGGTGAAATGGTTCTTCAGGAATAGCATCTATAAGTACAAGTGAGAATATTTTCATTAGAAGTAAATAAATAATAAGAAATAACCAGATTTTGTGATACTTTGTACATAAACATTTCTAGAAGCAGTTATTTGTTCTTTCCTCGTAAATTGTGGGAAATTCAATTAATCTTCTGAAAGTTGGGACATTTCTTGGAAATATAAAATAGTCACTGTATGTCTTGGTCTGTATTTTCTGAAGTGTTAAAGAAACATTTAAACATCTCGCAAAAAAAAAAAAGTTACAATTTGGGGCAAACAAACATACCAAAAAACATAGAATGACCTGCAATTTTGGCTGACGTGGAATGTTGCTTTGGAAACAGTTCTTGCTGTGTTCTGCAGATAATCAGTTCCTAATCTTGGTTACATTTAGATTTAGAATTGGGACTAATGTAACTCTAAGGTTTACACTAGGGCAATTTAAGCCAAAAAGGACGAGTTTGTKCTGAAATTTTCCAGTAAATACAGTGACTACTGATAGCAAGTATGTCATTGTGGGTTTTTGTTTTTTCTAATGGTAATTGGATTCCTGATATTTTTGTAAACTGACAAGATTTAAGAAGAGTAGCAATGGTAGATCTAGAATGACTCATGTATTTCATGTATGTTGCAGAGGAAAGCTGAGCTTGGGCATTTAGAGATTCTAGCTCAATTATTAGCCTAGGATTTTTGAATCAAATTTCTGTGTAGAGCCAAGCTTCAAGAAGTGTTTGGAGACAATTAGCCTACCAAAAAGTTGAATGATGTTCACTGCATAGTAAAGCCTAGAAAATGTATTTGTTGAGTTATAAAAAAAAGAATTCTGAATAGTGACACTGGTCATATTTAAAGGAAGTCATTAAAATTTCAAGCTTAGATTTGGCATGCAGAACTTTTAGCCAAACTATGTGTGGTATTTCACCTTTTTAGTACACCATTCTCTGGTATCGTCATAAACATATGAAGATATGTTGACAGACATGTTTTTGTTTTTTAACCTGGAGCACACAAGCTCGAGTTTGTTTCCCTTCTTTCTTCTGTTTTTTTAAATCTGGCATCAGTATTGAGCGTTTTCTGGACTGAAAGCCCTTTTTTTTTTTTTGTCATCTCCCTGAAACATGCTTTAAGGAAGACCTTTTCTGGTGTTTTTGACTTGATAAACCCCATGCAGGAGAAAATGCAATACCTTCATATAAAGCATTCTGTAGTAACTGGTGATGCAAGGCTTTTATTAGTCCAGTTACTAACAGTGACTTGTGCTTCAAAAGCCATTTATCTTTGCGCTTCAAAGCATGCAGCAGCACTTTCTCTCTAGCCGTATAAGGAAATTATTGTAGATTATCTAGTAAATTAAGTAAGCTTTTCTGAAAGCTTAATAGTTTTACTCTGTGTAATTAAATTATTGCCAGATGGGATACAAAATTAGTCATGACTGCCTGTTTGCAGTTTTAAAACTCACGGTAATTTAAAAAAAAAAATTCCCCTATTATTTATAGATGGATTCTTACAGACAGCATCTCTCCTAGGCTTTAATGAGCAGCCTTTGTACTGTTTATTCTGGTTTATTCTAAGGGGGAACAATTAAAGAAATGGCTTGATATCTAGGTTGCATTAGGGAAGATAGCAAGAGTTCTTCCCTTGGTCCTTGCATTCCATTAATATTTCCATAAAATACCATTTTAGAAAGTTGTAGCAAGTTATTTCCTGGTATTATCCCAAGTTCCTGCCAGCTGAGCAAGATTCCACTTTACTTTTTCTTGATTTGTATTGCAAGCTTGCAGCCAAAATATTTTGTCAAAACTATTTGTCAAAAAGCTCTTGAGCAGGATGTCCATTTCTGTTACTACGGCACAACCACARTCCTGCCTTCCACGGAGTAGCTGTTTATAATTTACAGTTTTACTTCTTTGCAAACTATGTGACTGCTATATATTTTCTTACAGACCTTGAGTAGGAGGTGAGATATGACTTAAATCTAAAATGAACAAGTGGAAACATTCTTAGGGATCAAAGATAATAAAGTCCTCCTAATAAATCTTTAAAACTTATTTGTCAGACTAGTCTAAGAGAAAAGTAAGATTCCCTTCTCTGAAAAAAACATCCGATTTATAGAATTTATTTACAAGMACTATTGATTTGTCCACTCTGGGAGTGATGAAGGAGACAAACCAAACATCTTCTGAGCAATGTGAGCAGTGTCTTATTTTTCTGACTGTTTTTCCTTCCCTTCTGTTAGGGCCCTGTGCCAGCACACMGAAGTACTCTTGGTAACTGGTACTATGGAGTTCTGCTTGGATCTGCTCTGAATGAGCAGGCGCCTTGGGGGAGGAGAATCTGGGTAATGGTGCAGCAGATAAGGCTTGTAATAAACTAGCTATGTGCCCTTTGGTTTCAAATATATTTAGTTGAAACTGCTGACTAAAAAACATGCTGGAAATTGAAATGGGCTATGAAAAATATCTTGAAGATTAATTAAGAGAAATGTTCAGTGCAGTTACGAAAATAAATCATGTGTTTTGATGTACTGCTTTAGGAGTTGGAAGCAAAGTGAAGGGATTGCCACTGAATGGGCAGTGTAGATTTCTAATGAAAGTTTTATAACCTGTTTAGCTATTTTTAAAATCCTGTATTGCCTTTGGGTTATTATTTTTCTTTACCAAAAAAAAAAAAAAAAAAAAAAAAAGTCTGGGTAGTTTTGTGCTAATTTTGATAGTTTCTTCTCATTTCTTTTGTTTATGTTGTATCATTTTTACATCAGCATCAGAGATCCCTTTGACCTGCCTACTTCTTTTTAAGGAATAGCTTTCTAAATGTTCCTCTGCAGAAAGCATCCTCAGAAGCTTTTGGTGTCTCATCTCTTCTCAGAGGATTGTTGTAAAGATGTTTCATTGCTAGTGAAGGGATAGAGACTAGTTTAGTGCTATCGTAAACAGGTTAGATGATTCATTGGAGTGTTGAGGTCTGGCTCATTGCAGATCTGTAAGGTTGTCTTCCTATCTTCTACAGACATCACACATTTTCTTGAACATACTCCAGACAAAGCGTTATGACTGTCTTGTTTTCAATACACTCTTTTTGATACCCTCTCTCTGTTTTTGTAAAGCCCCAAATGGTGGCCTGAGAAAGCAAAGAAAGATGGGAGATCTATCAGCAATGCCAGGTCAAAGTTGCTTCTCTTGTCCGGGAGCCCTTCTCCCTGTTTCTAAGGTACCTTGCTCTTCAGGAGCTGGGGAAACTGTGTCAGGCAGCTGATACTTGTCAGTGATGGACAGATATTTCCTGTCCAGGAGGAGGACTAGTTACTTCCTCTCCTATGGAATAGGAAAAGTCCAAGAGGTGACAATTCCTCATGGGCAAGTTCCCTTTTTTATGTCTCTGCGTTTACATAAATGCTGGGAAATTTGTTAGTACCACAACAGATAGGCAACTAAAATAGGCCAGAGCTTATTTTGAATATTTCAGTTTTGTGGATATTTGGCGGCACTTGTTGCTTTTAAGTAAAGAATACAGTATGAAAGTTTGAAAATTGCGAAGGCATTACAATTAGGGAATACTTATTTCTTTGTACATTTTACAGATTAATTAGACTTCTGTTAAAGGACATTATTTGAATACCCTGACCTGGCCAGTCACTTCAGGCAGGATTTTCTTTTCCTTGGTTTTATTGTTTTTTAACAGAAGTTTAATCATCTTTCCTTATTGTTCCACCGTAATCTGACTTTTATATTACAACATGATCATTCTAGATAATAAAAAGCAAAGAACACCCCCCTGCCCCCAAAGTCGCAGCTCTATCTTGAATTAGAGGTGATGTGAAATAATTACTGAAATATTTGATTGAGGAAAATTACTTAGAGCAAGGCAATGTTTTACCACCATGACATAATAGATCGAATACTGCAAATATACAAAACTACTTAAAAAATTGGTTTAGTTTTGCAGAGTAAGAAACAGAAGGGAAGCAAGCAGGCATCCTCCCTGGAAGTTCATATCTTCAGAGATAAATCTCTGTTGTGAACAGAGACCACAAGCAACTACAGCTATGACTGATTTTATCAATGGTAATGATGTATTTATATGCCATTTTACTTGTAATTTTCCCTGTGAAGCAATATCAGCTGCAGATATAAAATGTTTTCCAGAAGAAATAAGATCCATATTGAAGAACTTTGCTTCAAATCTCTTCATCTCTTATGAATCTAAACTTCTTTTCGTAAGAAGTTTAATGTACATACTTGTTCTGTTAACAAACTACTCCTGAATGTTCTTATGATCATTAAGTAATCTTTTGGATGACTGAAGGTATGGATCTTTATTCGCAGGTCCTTTGATTCTGTCCTTTCAGTTCTTAGGTCTCAAATGGTTCCTTAACTCATGAACGAAAAGTGCTCTCAAGTTACTCTTTTGTTCAGTGAAAGGCAGACATAGGAACAGTGTATCTGTTCTAGTCTGTTCATTAAGCTCTGGGACTTGGAATGTATATGGTATCACCTAAATGAGGTGAATAGGTTAATGTGTTGAAAATGAGCTGCTTGATAGTTAAACTCAGTGTTGGGTTCCATTCAAGTGGTTAGAATTTCACAGGATTTAGTCAAAAAACAGGTCTATAACTCCCTAAGTGATTAGCTCAATATGATTCTTTTTTTTTCTTTCTTCAGTTACCTTCTTCCCTAAATATGAAGATGGGTAATAGTTCTCTTACCTAGATGGTAGGAAAGCTCAAGATATCTTAATTTATAAAATATTCTAAGAACAGATTTGCTCTGTTGCATTCCTGTGTCGTATTTCCCTAAGATTGCCTCCGGATTTTCCTACTTTTCTGCTATAGTTGTTAGAGATTTTTTTACTTGAACTTCTTYTAGAGAACTCAGGAGGCTGATGAAAGTAGCGCTATCAGTATCATCTGTCTGATTYCTATGGAAGAGGTTTAGCAAAGGAAATGACTTGTGGAATTTCCATAAAATGACCAAAGCTGCAGTGTTTCAGCYGCTTAATTCCATCACTGCCGCTGTTCAACTGAAAACACTTTTGTTTTAAGCATGAAGTCAAGTGGAAAATAGCAGCACACTTTTCAGTGCACTCTATCAGTTGTGTGAGTAYAGTTAAATATTGATAAACATATTCCAAAATTTTGTGAAGCTTCATGTTTTTTGTAATGACTTCGATAATGTAAGTACAGGAAARCAATGACCTTTAAAACACATGTTAGAGTTGGAACAGATTAGCATATGCAAGCTACTAATAGTTATGCAAACTGCAATTTTAGCAAAACTCTTTGCTTGAGGTAAATATGTGGGTTGTATTAGATTATTTCCATTTTAAACCGTATGCAAATAATGTTTTAAAGAAAAAATATGATTAGCTAATAAACTTTGTGAAGTTTTAACGCTGAGTCAATATGGTCTTCCAGGTAACAATTTTTGCTTGATATGGCACTCACATACTTCATGTAGTCAGCATTGTTTTTAAGAACCTGTAGATGGTTAATTGTATTTCAGCTGAATATCAAGTCGTCATTCCTGCATTTTTAGGGATTTCAAATGAAAGACTGAAATTATTGGGTTGACCGCAGAGCTGAAGTCTCTAGTGTAAGTATCAGACTGAACGGTTCCTCATAGAACCAGGTTCTGAGTATCGTGTATGGCATCATAAAGTTCATGCCAGTACATGAAGCAGCAAGTTGTCTGCTGAAACCAGCAGAATACAGTACACTGCCATGGAAAGTCGTAGAGACTTTGAGTCTTTGAGAATAACTTGATAATTTGAGCATAATCCATATAGGAAACAGAATGGACTATTTCTTTTAGATTGAACACTGAAACACTGCACTGAAATTGTGCATCAGATGTGATGTAGATATATGCTAGCAGTTAAAGTTTAATCCTTGGGTTAATATATGGCAGTGTTTTCGTCCGAGCTCAGCTCAACCTGGTTTTATAAAACATCTGTTTTTAAGGTTGAGAAAGTGCTTCAAAAAATACATCACCAACCTTATCTTAACTGAAATACAGGTTACGCAGGTATTTGAGGTGATTCAGTTGCATGACGAATCATTTAAAAAACAACMCGTAAAAGAAAAAAGTTTGACCAAAGCAATGTAGTTGTAGGAGATGGAGTGTTTTGCTTTTGGTTCCAGAAGTTCAACGGAGTTCACTTCAAATCCTGGTTGTAAACACGTTGTGCTGACTTGCCAATTACTGGAAAAGATGATGACTACAACTGACACCATGCAAGCGTGGTCAGCCCCTCTAGAAGAGGAGGATTGGCACTTTCCCCAGGCCTACAGCCATTCATAGGCAGATGCAGGAGATGGCTTATTTCTCTGCACTGTGTTCCGAGCAGCTGGGTACCAGGCAAAAGGTCTGGGTTTGAACCTMTCTGTGGTCTTCAGCTCTGGGAGTCCTGGGACCAAGTGTCTTGTCTTGCGAAAGTGTCCACCTACTCATCCTTGTAGCAGAGCTCACCTCCTGTGCATCCTTCTGCTCTCAATGAGGGCCATATGGATGTCTGTACTGGCTTTGCTGGTCTTCTGGTTGTGCTGACGTTGTATGGTCTTGTTGGAAGCAATGTTACCATATTAGTAAATTCTACCTAGATGTAGAAGAATAATGCTGACATTCCAGGTGTAGCAATATTCTGTGTTCTCTTAATGCCAAATATGACAATTCTGTATGGTCATCTAATCTCTRTCTCAAAAATTAGTAACATTACTGTTTTATGCTCAACTTTTGAAACCATGAAAATACCCAACTGGTAAGAAATTGTTGTCTCATGGACCTAGAGGCTCACATGAATCTATGCATTATTTTGAAAATATTGTCCTTAGTTGTTGTGTTGAAGAGGAGAAATGGTGCTTAAACMTTTAAACATAAAGGCTTTCTGCCTATTTCATGTTTTTCGGTGATACTGTGATTGTCACTGGCCTGCYAATTTTGCCTCTTGCAAAAAGTAAGCTACTCTGCCCCAATTCTGAAAGATTTGAGTGTCCTACTTGGCTACAACAAAATGTAACAGAGGTGGGGAGCTTKACATAGCCTTGCCTCTAGATGCCCCATCTGGTTGGAATATTGGAGGAACTCGGGTTCTTGCCTGGGCACTCCCATCCTGTTCGKCTACAGTCCGTGGTACTGCAGCTCCTTGCTACCACGCCAGGATATTCCCCAGATGTGCTGTTTTTGAGAAGTGAACCACTGATGTGAATTCATTGATCTGTAGTTTAATGATTTCRGTGTATTTTATTAGAGCTTAGAGTCCCTCAAAAAAAGGAAAACTAAATGTCAGCTATGAAAGCTTAACTCATTTAATTTGGATCTTGTAGGCATTCTGTGTGAGCTCTTCTGTTTGCCAAGTCAGATGGGGGTATTGTTTAGCAAACTGTCMAAGACTAACAGTGCAGGTACACAAATAAGAAAACGAGCAATAACACTTGCTTTCTGATTTTTTGTGTATGAAGCTATGTGAAGGTAGTATTTCATGAATGGAAAAAAACACTGCTTCTGTGCCAATAGGGGAAACAATGCTGACTGAAAAAAAAAAAAAAAAAAAAAAAAAAAAAAAAGTTCCACAGAGGAAATTATTATAGACAATTTGTAAATGTTTTCAGTTGTATTCCTTTGTTAAGAATATTTTATCTAAGTTAAGACTGCCTCTATCACACAAGTAAGTATTTTGCAGCATTAATAAGTCTCTCCTGGCGGAAGCTAGAGGAAGTGGGGAAGGCTGATTTGCTTGTTCCTGTGTAAGATTATATTGCTATATTTTTCTTTTAAAAAACAAGCAAGGGAAAAGTACAAGTACAGAAAAGCATCATTTGGTAACACTTGTTTTCATATTTTTGTGGCTGAGAAACATAAAAAGAACTTAGTGGGTGATCCTCAAAGTGACAAAGGAAAAATTAGAAGGTAATATATRAGGACAGAATAAATGGGGCTCACAAGTTGCGATTGAGCAAGCAGATGCCCTCCAGATGCACATGGTAGCTTCCTGTTTTTCCTACTTTTGTTAAAAACGTTTGGCATGGAATTTATTTTTCTTGTTGCTGCTGTTTAATTGAAGGGAGATTTTTGTTGTTGTTGTTACTTCTATCCAAAAGAAAAAGAAAGTTAATGTTTTAGTAACAGAAGCAATTGTTGGAGCTGGTGCGAAAAAGTATTTTAAACAGGTAGAATATAGCAGTGTTTTCAGTGATCGTATTAGGTACAGATGAGGGGCCTAGGGTTCCAGTGTTGATATTCCAAATTCTTATTTTTGAGTAACTAAAGCTAAGGACTGACAGAAAAAAAAAGTGAATATGCTTTTGAAAATTATGTCGGCAGTACTTAAAAGAATGTCCATTGACTGCTAAGTTTCCACATAAAGGAATGTTTCTGATGTTGTTGATGGAGATTGTTCTGGAATTAGTAATTGAAGGATCATAAAGTGACACTTTTTATTCAGTAGAATAAAACCTTAGTAAATGCATGTTGCCTATGTGAACATGTTCAGAATGACATGTGCCATAAACTTGAAGTTTATTGCTTTTTATCCAAGAGGATCACAGCAATAGCTGATGTTTAACAATCACAAGTTGTATTTTTGCTTAGAACTGCCTATATGATCATTGAAGTGCTTTTATCTTGTTGAATAAAAGATTTTTGCGCGCTGTTACATTTATAGTACTTCAGTTTAATGCTCATAGGAGACTAGGTGATTTTCTGAATATTTTCATATGCAGTTAACAATGTGGATCTCAACTGCTCTATCAAACTGAGGGAATTTATTTTTTTAATTTATTAAACGATGTTAATAGAAGGAGAAAGATGGAAGTAATTCCTCTTGTCAGTGCACTGTGGACTGCCTTCCGATATAACTGACCTCTATATACTTTAACTTTTCTATTTCTGTAATGCTTATTTTCCCATACAGTTTTCTGTCAAGCTTTAATTATTTTTGAAGCACTTAAAAGATTCTTGAAATGTAAATCATATGATATTGGAAGCTCCAGGTGATAATAGTTTTGTCCTTCTGGATTACTTTGCATCTTTCTAAAGATAGGTGCAGTACAGTTGCAGTTAGCATGAAGATCTGGTATAAAATCACTATAGCTAACCTCATTAAAGGTGTCTGACAAGCATTTTATTCCTTTAGGACTTCATCGTACAATTTAGGAGCTTTTAATAAGCAGCCTCTGTTAAGAGTAGAGCGCAGCTGCAAACAGCGATGCCATTTTCAAGGCCCAGAATGTCTTTCTAGGACCGATGCCAACTAGCAAGCATCACCACCTTCTGTGAAAGCCCTAGGAACAGCCCTGCTGTTGCACCAGCCTTTTATTTTTGTGCAAACATTTGGTGGGCTAATTTCACTCTCTGAATCAGTAATACGATTATAGCAAGTAGCCGGCTTGAAGCGATTCCAGCTGCACGGGCTCTGCGCGCTCAGCGCAGCTCGGTGGACGCAGGAGGGCAGCCTTTCTCAACATTGTCGCCGAAGCTGGGGGAGAACAATGAATGAAACAAAGAAAACTGAAACCTTTGTCTTCAGTTTGGATAAAATTTTTATTGCTAACTGCTATGCTATCACTCAGTAAAAAATACCTTTTAGCTGGTGCTTAGTAATCTAGAATTAATCAGGTGTGTGTGTGTGTGTATATATATAGGTGTGTGTATAACTATAATATATATGATTGATTACATGTTGTGAGCATATAGCATTTACCTATGAATTGTTGTGGTTACTTGAAATTGCCTTGTCTGTATTAGCTTCCTACCCAATCAGTGTTTTATGAAAATCTAAATAGCTGAAAAGCTCAATACATTCGAGTTGTTTTTGAGTTAAAGGAATAATCATCAATATATTGTTTGGACTAGGTAGACTTTTTTTTTTTTAGTGCTGGATACTGAACCCATTTTCTTAACTGTATTTTTGCTTCAGTGTATTTAGTCCCTTGCTTTAGTTGCTGCCCTTTGCTGTGTGTGGTTCCAACAGGCAGGCTAAATAATCTGTGTTGCTTACTGAGTAATATAACATGGTATACAGTTCAAAAAAAAAAAAATTCAAATTTGCCTTATGATATATTTATGCTTAAATTTATGGGAATTTGAAAAGACAAAGTGATTCATCACATTGTTTTTGAATCAGTAACAACATATCAGAGCACAAAACACTGAAGACAAAAAATATGGCATGTCTTAGGTCAGAGATGTAACACACTGTGGGATTTGTGACTTTATATGGTAACGTGACATTTCCACAGCTGTAGTTTTTGGGGTAAACTTCTTTGAATGGTTTATAGTTTCCTTATGAAGGTTTGCTACTTTTCTCTTAATTTTACTTAAGCTTTTAAATTGCCTTTTGAGGAGCTTTATTTTTTTTTCTGTGTTTCTGGGGATAGGCTCTTTCAACCTGACTAGTTTCAGGTGTTTATTGTGATCTTAAAAATGTCTTTAGTTCACTAATGGAAGATAAGCTTTGATGGTATTCTAAAATAGAGTAGCATTAAATGATTTTAAATAAAGTCATGTTTGTTCTGGCTGAAGTGCCTCGAACTTTGCTTTTGATCACTTAGATTACAATGTTGAAAAGTTAAAATATTTAACTTTTTGAAAAAGAGAAATAATAAAACATTCTGTATCTGTTTTGACAGCAAATAGTAATCATTTATTATCGTAGCATCTGAGCTTTAATGTAAATGAAAATTGAATTTCTAGATAGTCTGGAAAGAGGAGTTAAGTGATGTGGATTCCTCAGGGTCCACATGGAGGCATCTTCAGTGACTGCTGGTGCCTGAGTTTTCCCAAACGGCACCAGAGTGGGAACTGCCTGGACTTGTCCACGCGCAATGCTGCTGCTGAACCCTGCCCGTGGGCAGCAGCAGCAGGGTAAGGAGAATGGGAACTGTTTCATGCTGGTGCTGCCTGTAGAAGCTGCCAGCCCAGCAGCAGCCACATACTGTGAGGCTGCTTAGTGGAAAAGCGCTGGAAATAGCCTGGGAAGAGGGTTTGAGGTGTAGGCAGCTCTCTCTGTTGAACATCCCCCTCTCCATCCCACAGTGAGGTGACTTTTGCACTTGGGACTTCACATTTATTAGCTGCTAATTATTACTTACAGGTGTCTTACTAAGGACATATCTGGGATCAGAATTCAGAGGGTCAGAGCAGCCCCACAACCTGTCCTTGTCTAACAGTCTGGGCCTGCGGAGTAGGCCTTGCCCCTGGGCAGCCTTTGAAAATCAAAGAGCTTGTGGGTTTGGGTCCCTGATAATAGTTGCCTTATCTCCCACATCTTCTTTGTGAGTGTACATTTGGGTTTGATTGTTTTTTTAAGTCTTTTTTATCAGAAGATCTTTTATTCCATGAAATCGAGTACACCCATGTCTAAATAGAGAGCAGTTGTCTGTAGAAATAAATAAATGTATCTATTACCTGACTAGTACTGTAAGAAATTTATATTTTAATTAGGAGCATGAGAATGCTAAAAGTTACTTATTTCACCTATGTAAAATAGAAGCAGTGGAAGCCTTAAGTACCAGTTTTCCAAGAACTGGATAGCTTTGTATATCCACGTTTTTTTTTTAATCCAATAGTACCCTGTTGTGAAAAGTAGCGTGTCAGTTTTGTTTAGAAAGTGACCCATCATGGCATAGCTTCATGGCATGTCCTGTGCTTGCAATGAATTTCATCCAGCTTGCCTCGATTAATTGAAAATCTCACARTACTTTTGTATCTGCTTATATCTGCTTATAAATGAGGATCTATGATAGATGAACCGATTATTTTGACTTTGTGCTCCAAGTTGTCAGAATTTCATATGTAAGAATATCCTGTTTGTTTGTACAGCTATGGAGAACTGTATAATGAATTGGGAAACCTCTGTTCAGTGATGGGTTTGGACACCAGGGCGCCAGAGTAAATGACTGAGGGAGCCAGCAAGTGTTTATAGTTTGAGGAATTTGTTTCTAAGACTCAGCTCTCAACAGAGGTGTGAGTTGCCTGATTTAACAAGGATCTGAATCTAGATTATATAACTGAATCATTTATCCCTTTATACAAAGTGATATTAGGATTGTTTTCCTACTTCTGAATTGAATAAACTGGAGAATTCCCTTTGCAGAACTAGTTTACTATACATCTTTTTAAAATTTAAGAGAGCTATTCCAACAGAATTTCATTTCTTCTGTTTCATGGGGCCATGAGTTTTCTAAGATTCAAGCTATGAGCCTGCAGTGTTGTTTCAGAAACACATGCAAAATAATCACTCCAAGCACAGGCTTTAAGTGGGAAATAACTTAGTATATCCAAATTAGTGATTGTATGTGCTGATGTTCCATAGGAATCTTATATTTGAAATTCAGTCTGTTCTGTGTGTTTTAGATTGCCCAGGAATTAACATTTCAGTTGCCAAGTGCATGGATACATTCAGATTTCCAAKTTACTATTTGCATATGCACATATAAAACTTTGTTCAGTTGATGTGGCTAGCTATGGTCTCTGCAGATGTTTCAGACTACAAACTTCCCCACATCATTAGTACACAGAAAAATAATTTTAGTAAGAGAGTGTGTAGCAAACACATGCGTGTGTGTCAAGAGGGTCAGATAGCTGAACAATCCAGGGCAGGGGAGTAAGCCAGGATCAATATTAAATGATTATATTGGTATATCTGTCCATTTACTACTCCAAAACACCTTACTACACAAATGTGTCAGTACTKAGTTCTGAAATATTTCTGAACAGAATAAATTTCTTTAAGCTTGTTCTGTCAATTCGGTTTGATTTGTTGTTGTTCAGTGCTAGTCATTATCTTGACTGTTTTTTTTTTCCAGCGTGGAGCTTCCATATGACCAGTATGGGGTGAGGTAGTGGTACTGACATCAGAGCTACACAAATATGTTTGAATATGTTGCATGTATAGCATTTCAGAAACAAAGAGACACCATAAATCTTTATGAATATGAGCAATTACCAAAGCGTAAACGAAACTGTAATCATGACAGGTTTTAATTTCTCTAATGTTATGTATGGAAAATACATTTGTCATGGCACTGATGATGCTCTTTCATCAGATAATGGTATGTTTGAAAAGAAATCTGTGGTTTTAATCAGCTGGCTACCCTTTTTATCYGTTCTGGTTAGAAACAGGTCAGTTTCTGTCAAATGAATTAAGCTTTTCAGGTTCCAAGCAAAGGTGATCACCTGATGTACAAAAAGGTAGTTACAAAATATAAATCCTTGTCAGTATTAAGTAATAYTATGCGTTTGAGCAAATTATCCCTGCTCGCAGTCCTAAACAAACGTGTGTAGTTGTCATTTTGTACTGAAATATCTTTAACCTAGACTTCTAGTAAAATGTGAACCAGTGAAGACATGAAGAAAACTTCTGGTTTTTTTGCTTGCTTGTTTGTTTGTTTTAAGTTTACTTTAAACTATTAGCTCAGCTAGTTTCTGTATTTTAGATGTGAGTGCATCTCGATTTCTATCATAGGTTTTCTCTTGCTGTGTTTCACTTGCACTGCTGCTACTTTGTGCTGTGTCCCTTTCAAGCAGGACAAGGTGCTTTTACACCATAACTTTTTAATAACATAGGTCACCTACCTGGATAATGATATCAAAGGCATATATTTTCACTTTAAATACTGATGTTTATTTGCACTTGAATAAACCACAGGCAACTCTTTGAGGTAGTAGGAAGCTGGATCTAGAAACTACAATTTAATCATCTCAACATCTCCGTGCCCTGAAGGAGGCAATGAATAAGTGGTAGAGAAAAGTAGTCTTGCTATAGGCAGCATTGGTTTTGTTGGTTAAATCTAATTTGTCACTGTTTCTACTCAGCCTTCTGACTAGTTTGTCTAGTGTCTTTTCAGCTCTTGTCATACTAAATATGACGATATATTCAAACATATATATATAATATATTCAAGACTTTGAATTCTTGTTCTGATGCACATTTTTTCATGCATAAAATCTACTAGTGTTTTAACTCAAAATAAATCTGAGCTCTCTGAAAGCCAGAAGCCAAAGCCACTGTTAGTAAAAGACAGTGTTTAATAGTTTTCTTTTTTATTTGATACTTCCCTTTCGCTGAGAAAAACTATTCTTTTATTTCAGAGGGAGATGGAAGAATTTTCCTCTCTGGATATTTCTTTAACTTTCATATGTCTACACTATTTGCTTTCTACCCAAAGTAATAACCAGACGGTGGAAACTTGTCCTAGGCTCTGTCAGCCTGTCTCTGGAGAGTTAACATGACTCTGAAATCCTCCAATTCTCCCCAGCCTTACTTTTTTTCCTGCAGATTTCCCCCTTCTTTCTGCCTTTTGTCTGTTACTCTTTCAACCTGAGCTTTCCTTTTGGATTACCTTGAATATCCTATATGGATTTAAAAAAAAAAAAAAAAAAAAAA